>NW_027443597.1:37500-40388 GCF_048569485.1 Anomaloglossus baeobatrachus | reverse complement strand
AGATGGCAGCCCACAGAGACCCCTGGAGAGAGTCCACAGAGATGGCAGAAATACTCAAGACCACATGCCCCAAAATGGCAATACAAAGCAACAGAGGGCAGCAACATGGCAGAAATAAGGACATTGCTCAACACATTGTGCAGCAAACTCTTAGGACACTACTAAAATATGCCACCCAAAACCACCACTAAATCCGGTTATGTCCTATGAAAATCTATCCTTCCTCATTATAAGGTATATCACTAAATATGACATCCTTAGTTATCAGCAGCTGGAACATTCAAGGATTGAATGCCTCAGCTTTTGGGTCCAAGACAAATGACCCAGACTTCAAACAAAGGCTAAAGAACATTGACATTCAGATCCTCCTGGAGACATGGGCCCGGGCAGAGGGAGGAATCTCTCGCACCCATGGGATACAAGGAATTAGAACACCAAACATGGCCGCTGCTCAGGGGGCATACTAATATGGTACAAGGAGGAGATCCAAGAACATATCAAGGCAATAAAAAGAGGAGAAAGCCATATCTGGATGCAGATAAGCAGCTCCATCCTCACCTCTCAGCAGGACATCTACCTCTGCGCAGCCTACATCCCTCCATCAGAATCCCCCATACTATAAGCCGGACATCTACGAGGAACTTCAGAGGGAGGCTGCCCAATTCCAGTCCAAAGGTAAGGTGCTCATCTGTGGAGACCTGAACGCCAGGACAGGTACAGAGAAGGACTACCTGTCACCTGACGGAAACACATACGTCCTGGGAGATGAGCCCTTCTACAGAGACTCAGTACAGACAACAAGAAACAGCTATGACAGAGTGGTGAATAAAAGCGGCAGAAAACTGCTGAACCTGTGCCGGAGCTTGGGGCTGCTTATACTGAACGGGCGCACCAGGGGTGACTCAATAGGGAGATTTTACACTAAACTCCCACACGGGCAGTAGTGTAGGTGGATTATGCCATAACAGACATGGACCCAGCAAACATGAATGCCTTCATAGTCACCCCCGACACCCACATGTCAGACCACAACCAGACACTGCTGTACCTGAGATCCACGGACAAGTCACCCACACAAAAGCCCCACTTGAGCGGTCTCCACAATTTTGCCACCATCCTTCAAGTGGTCCAAACAGTTAGCCATTGAATACACCACACGACCAACAGAACAGAGATTAAAGAGCTGCTTGTAAACTTTCACACAAAATCCTATACATCAAACCAGCAAGGGGTCAACCTGGCAGTAAACGACTTTAATAACATCCTATATACCATGGCAGAGCTAGCAGGCCTCAGAAGGACCAACTCCAAGAGACCTAACAAATACACAAGGCCAAAAATGGTTTGATAAAGAATGCAAGACACTGCGCAACTCCCTAAGGATAGCCTCAAATCAAAAACACAGAGACCCGGACAACAAGGAGCTAAGAGTGGTCCATGACACCCTACAGAGGCAATACAAGCGAACCCTCAAGGAGAAAAAACAAAAGCACATCTCCCACAAACTGCAGCAGCTCGAAGACTCCCTCCAGGATAACTCATTCTGGGAGACATGGAGCCATATCGGTACAAAGTCCCAAGCAAAGCACCCTACACATTCAAAATGGCAACATCTGGGCACAGCTACTTCAAGGGCCTCTACAAGAATATCCCAGAAGACGACCTAACCCCAGAACAAGAGCATATAATGACTAAACTGGAGGGACATGGAGGAGACAATCAAGGACTTTCAAAATCCTCTGGACATACCAATCAGGTGTGCTGGAAATAAAAGACAGAATCAAACTGCTAAAATCTAAGAAGGCCGCGGGCAGTGACGGCATCCTGCCAGAGATGATCAAATACAGTTCCCCAGATATTCATGCAGCACTGGCTAAACTATTCACCCACGTCCTGAGTGCCGGCTACTTCCCTCAAAGCTGGAATCAAGGTCTCATAACGCCCATCTACAAGGATGGAGACCGATATGACCCAGCAAAACTACAGAGGGATCTGTGTCAACAGCATTCTGGGAAAACTGTTTAACAGCATCATTAATAAAAGGATTATCGCCTTCCTCACCCAGGGTGACGTCCTCAGCAGAAGCCAAGCTGGGTTCATGCCAAACCACCGCACCACGGACCACATTTACACCCTGCAAAGCCTCATCAAGACCCACGTCCACGACAAAAAACAGGGGAAAATATTTGCATGCTTCGTGGACTTCAAAAAGGCCTTTGACTCAGTGTGGCATCCAGGCCTGTTCCTGAAACTCCTGGAGAGCGGAATAGGTGGCAGGACCTACGACGTGATCAAGAGCTCATACACTGAGAACCGGTGCAGCGTGAAGGTGAACGGAAAGAGGACGGCTTTCTTCCGACAGGGCCGTGGGGTCAGACAGGGCTGCAGCCTGAGTCCAACTCTATTCAACATCTATATAAATGGACTAGCAGCAGCTCTAGAGTCCTCCCCCCACTCCAGCTCTAGAGTCCTCCCCCACTCCAGGCCTCAGTCTGCATGACCGAGGAGGTGAAGTTCCTGCTGTACGCAGATGACCTCCTGCTACTCTCCCCAACTGAAAGAGGCCTCAAGATAGCCTGGCAGTACTGGAAACATTCAGCACCACATGGGCGCTTCCCATCAACCAAAAGAAGACCAAAGTCATGGTGTTTCAGAAGAGGAACCAGAACAAAATAAACACTCCCTCCTTCACATTAAATGGCTCCACGCTGGAGAACACCAGCAGCTACACCTACCTCGGTCTGGAGCTAAGCAATAACGGGAGCCTCAAGCAAGCAGCAGAAGCCCTGAAAGGAAAAGCATGCAGAACCTTCTATGCCATCAGAAGACAACTGTACCACCTCAAACCACCTGTGAGAGTCTGGCTCAAGATATTTGACAGCGTCATC
>NW_027443597.1:30000-32500 GCF_048569485.1 Anomaloglossus baeobatrachus | reverse complement strand
CCCAATTAGAAAGCGAGTTATTCAATTCAAAGAAGAATTTCAAAGAAGCCAAGGTGAGAAAAATGCAAATGACCAACTGAGGGGGGAAATATCAAGTGTGAAAACAGACCTGTGGGAATTGCAAAGGTCACTTCAAAGGCTGCAGGAAGAAAATGCATACCTCAAAGAAGAAATAACCCAGCTAAAATCCTCAATCCTACAACAAAAACTAGAGAGGGCACCTCAAAGTATAAGCACTCCCCCAAAACAAATGCCTGCACCAACTACCCTGGTGCCAGATATATCACAGACCTGCGACAACCTCAGCCAGACGGACTCTACACATAACTCCAGCAATATCAATACAGCCCCACAAGCACAGCATATCAGGGGTGTCCAACACCCCTGGACCCAACAACATGAAGGAAACCCCTACCATCAACCCCAGCAATGACAATACAGCCCCACAAGCACAGAAAATCAGGGTGCCCAACACCCCTGGACCCAACAACACGAAGGAAACCCCTACAATCAACCCCAGCAATGACAATACAGCCCCACCAGCACAGAAAATCAGGGTGCCCAACACCCCTGGACCCAACAACACGAAGGAAACCCCTACCATCAACCCCAGCAATGAAAATGCATCATCACAACAAACAAAGGCAACCAACACTCAGAGACCCAACACACAGAAACCAAATGGCCCAAATAAAACACTGGATCCTGATATAGTCCTAATAATAGACTCAAATGGGAAATACCTGGACACTCAGAGACTGTTTCCGACGGCTCGGGTTACAAAAATTCACTGCTCAACGATCCCACAAGCAGAGGAGGTGATCAGTAACCCATATTTCACCGAGCCCACACACCTCATACTACACACCGGCACAAACGATATCCACCAAAAGACAGTCACAAAGGACCTATCAAAACTCGCACTAGCAGCCCAGCAAAAATTCCCCAGAACCAAAATAATCCTGTCTGCCCTGCTTCCAAGGAAAGATGTACACCAACAAATAACCCAGCAAATCAACTCAGAGCTGGCCGCCAGTATCACCTCAGCACCAAACATACAGCTGGCAAGACACCCCGAAATAACGCTCCATCACCTCTATGACGACAAACACCTCAATAAACAAGGAGTCAGCCATCTAGCAAGAGAGCTAAAGGACATGGTTCTAAACAGACCTCCAAGACCACAAGCAAGACACCCACCAAACAGATGGCAGCCCACAGAGACCCCCGGAGAGAGTCCACAGAGATGGCAGAAATACTCAAGACCACATGCCCCAAAATGGCAATACAAAGCAACAGAGGGCAGCAACATGGCAGAAATAAGGACATTGCTCAACACATTGTGCAGCAAACTCTTAGGACACTACTAAAATATGCCACCCAAACCCAACACTAAATCCGGTTATGTCCTATGAAAATCTATCCTTCCTCATTATAAGGTATATCAACTAAATATGACATCCTTAGTTATCAGCAGCTGGAACATTCAAGGATTGAATGCCTCAGCTTTTGGGTCCAAGACAAATGACCCAGACTTCAAACAAAGGCTAAAGAACATTGACATCCAGATCCTCCTGGAGACATGGGCCCGGGCAGAGGAGGAATCTCTCGCACCCATGGGATACAAGGAATTTTCTGTCTCCGCCCAGAAAAACAAGAACACCAAACATGGCCGCTGCTCAGGGGGCATACTAATATGGTACAAGGAGGAGATCCAAGAACATATCAAGGCAATAAAAAGAGGAGAAAGCCATATCTGGATGCAGATAAGCAGCTCCATCCTCACCTCTCAGCAGGACATCTACCTCTGCGCAGCCTACATCCCTCCATCAGAATCCCCATACTATAAGCCGGACATCTACGAGGAACTTCAGAGGGAGGCTGCCCAATTCCAGTCCAAAGGTAAGGTGCTCATCTGTGGAGACCTGAACGCCAGGACAGGTACAGAGAAGGACTACCTGTCACCTGACGGAAACACATACGTCCTGGGAGATGAGCCCTTCTACAGAGACTCAGTACAGACAACAAGAAACAGCTATGACAGAGGGGTGAATAAAAGCGGCAGAAAACTGCTGAACCTGTGCCGGAGCTTGGGGCTGCATATACTGAACGGGCGCACCAGGGGGGACTCATTAGGGAGATTTACACTAAACTCCCACACGGGCAGCAGTGTAGTGGATTATGCCATAACAGACATGGACCCAGCAAACATGAATGCCTTCATAGTCACCCCCGACACCCACATGTCAGACCACAACCAGACACTGCTGTACCTGAGATCCACGGACAAGTCACCCACACAAAAGCCCCACTTGAGCGGTCTCCACAATTTGCCACCATCCTTCAAGTGGTCCAAACAGTTAGCCATTGAATACACCAACACGACCAACAGAACAGAGATTAAAGAGCTGCTTGTAAACTTTCACACAAAATCCTATACATCAAACCAGCAAGGGGTCAACCTGGCAGTAAACGACTTTAATAACATCCTATATACCAT
>NW_027443597.1:0-25000 GCF_048569485.1 Anomaloglossus baeobatrachus | reverse complement strand
GCCCTGGCCTAGCCAGGTAGTCACAGAAACACCAACACACACACCCCCACCCCCGACAGAACACCACAGTCAGACACAAACCCTTGTTGCCTCCCTCCAGGCTGATGTCCACACCAGTTGGGGGGTGGAGCCAGGCGGTTGGCCCCACCCACCGAGGAGTTCACAGTCCTGGAGGCGGGAAAAACAGTAGTCTAGTTGTAGACAGTGAAGTGAGAGGAGTGAAGTGGACGGTGTCCGGGTTGGAGCCCGGGCACGTACAGCAAGGTTGGCAGACGGTGGTGACCGTCTGCAGGAGTAGCAGAGCAAAGCCGAACCGTAGGACCGGGGTCGGGCGGTGGCCCGCCTGTACCGACAGGAGAAGCAGAGTGAAGCTAGCACACCCAGGCAGGGCCTACGGACCCAGACCAGGCTTGGAGCCGCCGTCTAAAGGTCAAATACTGTTAGTGACCGGAACCTCAGGGGTTTCCTAACGACCAAGTCCCGATTGAAGACAACCGTTCAGCCAGACAGGATACACAGCCACCGCCAGGGCTAGAGATCCAAGGACCAGAGTCTGCGGGCAAAAAGGGCTCCTACGGCAGCCATACGCCGGGGAGCGGGCAACTGTGTGGGAACCCACCGGAGCCATATCTACCAGGTGCAGGGAGAGGCAGTCACCACCCACTGTCCGGGGAGAAACACCGAGCAGCGACCGGCTGCGGGACCCGTCCATCCGGCTGTTTGGTTTACGAGAGACTCTGTCATTACTGGCCTGAGTACTACCGTGCCGTCCGGCACCGCGCCGCGCTGCCCCTGCGACCCTGCACCCAACCAACCTCATCACCATCCCCGGGACAACCAACCCCCCTACCCACGGAGGGGAGAACAACATCCAAGCTGCTCCCTGTCATCGCTCCCGGGATCCCCGTCCAGAGCAGCGGTGGTGTCACAACCTCACCACAACCGTGGGTGGCGTCACGGACAATAAATCCCCCAAATCCAATCCCCTTTTCACTGCGCCTGGGCCAGGAGCGCTGCTCGAGTCCCCAGGTCCGGCCCACCGCTCGAGCCACCGAGCAGAAGAAGCCGTCCGGACCCGAGCGTGGTAAACGGGCGCCCCTGCTGCCCCCTGGGTCGCACATCACCACGTGTCATAAGCTGAGGGGAACATAAGGCCCCTAAACGGACTTTCAGAGCCCAAATTGTGCCCCCAACTCCCCATAACCCTGATCCCCTCCCACCACACTTACTGTATTTCTCTTGCTTTGGCAACACTAATTGTATTTTGGTCCTGCCAATAAAGCAGATTTGAATTTGAATTTGAGAAAGAGAGAGAGAAGAGAGAGAGAAAAATTAGAGAGACGGGAGAGAGACACAGGCACTACCGCCCCCGTTATCATCACCGCGCACACCCCGACACTACCGCACTCATCATCATCCCCGCACACACGCAAGCACTACCGCACCCATCATCATCCCCACATAAACCGGCACTACCACCCCCATCATCACAGCTGACATGCAGGCACTACCTCACCCATCATCCCCGCACACACCCCGGCACTACCGCACCCATCATCATCCCCACACACACCCCGGCACTACCGCACCCATCATCATTCCCGCGCACACCCCGGCACTACCGGAGTGAAGTCTCTGGTGACAGCGCGGCTCACTTCAGGTGCTGCGTGGAGCTGACACAGAGTGGTCGTGTTCTACGGCGCTCCCTGTCAGCTTGATGTAGCAGAGCTGAAAGCATCGTGTGGATTACTTCGGAAGGGGGTTTTTTTGTCTTTTATTCCAAATAAAGGATTTTTCGTTGTGTGTGTTAAATTTACTTTCACTACAGATTAATCATGGAAGGAATACCAGATTGAATAATGAGCGGCAGCCATTTTCAAAAGAGGAAAAGCCGCCAGAGCTTTGTGAGAGCCGTGCAGCTGATCGGTGAGTAGGAAAGAGAGCGGGATTGTGCTGGGGTCACAGGACGCATGCAAATACACAACGTGCGCACATAGCCTTACTGTGAAAAGCCACGCTTTTGGTGATCGAACCGTTATCGAACATTATCTCGAACAGTCGAACGTAAAGCAAGTCATTCGAGTTCGTCAAACGACTCGAACATCGCCCAAAACAACTCGAATTTGAAATTGGCGAATGGTTCGATTCGAACACCGCTCATCTCTAGTCATGATGACTGTTCACATCCACAGCTCATCTCGGTAGACTTCCCGAGTCTTTTGCAGCATATAGACAGTATGCCCTTAAAAATAGCAGAATGATTATAATGCTCATAAATAAAAATATATGACCTACGCTGTGCGCCTGAATAAATAATTGCCCCTCACTGTGCTCCCTGCACAAAATGACCCACACAATGTCCCTCTTATGGTACATGGCCTCTTCTTTCAGGACTAAGCCCCCACTTCACACCATCCTCTCCACTATACTTTCAAATGTCTATAATGTACCCCCTCCTCACACCCCCTCCTGAGCTGTACCCTCACAATGTCACCCATGCTATCCCCCTCTCTATACTGCCCTCACCGTCAGTACCAAAATCACTATACTGCATCTCAGTCTTACTTTCACCCTCCCCAGGATACTGTGCCTCCATACTGTGCCCTCACACTGGCCACCATGCTGCCCCTTCTCTATACTGCACCTCAGTCTCACATTCCCCCTCCTCAGCATACTGTGTCCTCACACTGGCCACCATGCTGCCTGTTATGAATACATTTTCCAGTTTGGGGCTCCATCTTGTGGTCAGTGCTGGCGGTGCAGTTGATTTGTGGAGTGAAAGCCACACACCTGTGGAGGACTGGCAATCAGGTATTGCAGATTGGACTATATAACTAAGCAGTTTCTTCCTGGGACTTGCCGGTGCTCAATGGATATCCTGTATGTTAAGGACATTGTGAAATCAGCCCTGCTCACTACCAGAACTCCTCTCAGATAAGTGGTCTTGTGCTTCTGCTTATTCTTTCCACTTTCTTGTTGTTTTTTTCTGTTTTGATACTATGCTTGATTCCTATTTTGTCTGTGTGGAGTTCTTGGTGGAATTGTATCATTCCCTGCTGGGAGTGTCTGTATACTTAGCTCCATGATTCTGCAATGTATTTTGACATGCTTGGTATTATTTCAGTCACTCATCTATATTACTGTTTTTGGATCCCAGTAACATCTGAATGCTGATCTAGTGAGGAAGAGGCCATGTGGCCTCAGGGTTTTTCCATATGCTGGTATTTATTAGGGTTTTATGGCTGCAAACAGTTGCTCCTTCCTATCCTTTCATATATAGTTTGGGCCTCACCTTTGCTGAATCTATTTTTTCTAGCTTTGTATTGTGTTTTCCTATATCATCGTAGTCTTTACATGTGGGGGGGCTATCTGTATCTTTGGGGAATGCTCTGAGGCAGATTAGCTTTCTTATATCTATCTGTAAGAATATTTAGTTCTCCGGCTGTGTCGAGACAACTAGGTCATCGTAGGCTCGTCCCAAGGCTACTTCTAGTTGTGTCAGGATTAGGTCTGCAGTCTGTTAAGGTTCCAGCCACTCTGTTACCTTTTGGGTTTCAGCATTTTTTGATCCTCCTCGGTCCCTGAATCATAACAGCTGCCCTTTCTCTAAACTGCACTTCAGTCTCACATTCCCCCTCCTCAGCATACTGTGCCCTCACACTGGCCACCATGCTGCCCCTTCTCTATACGGCCTACCTCCTTCACTATCCAGTCACTATACTGCACCTCCATCTCATATTCCCCCTCCTCAGCATACTGTACCTCCATACTGTGCGCTCACACTGGCCACCATGCCGACACTGACAGCCCGACCTGATCTGCAGCAGTTAAGACTCCTGCAATAACTCACAATGATCCCCGGCAGAGCGTCCACTGAGCTAACACTGTGGAATCCCGTCTGGAGTTCTCAGCGGCATCCTACTACCGCCTCACTGCAGCCTCCTGCCAGGCACCATGATGGATGACCTAATACTTACCATGATCCACTGAGGCCTCCTGCCCGGCGCCATGATGGATGACCTCATACTTACCGGGATCCACTGAGGCCTCCACTCTGGTCCTCCCACAAGCTCCTCTATGGCAGGAAGAAGCAGCATCAGGCGCGCGGTGACATCATCCTTGTAGATGCAGCCCACACAGCGTGCAGTGGGCGTGTCTGGGCACCCAGTGATATGGGGTACTCGATTCCAGGCAGTGTACGTCTTGGGAATGTCACGGTGGTGGATATTACCCGGTTCCGTGCCCTGGGCCCTTTTTGTAATGGGGATATTTACAGGGGATTTGTGAAGAAAGTATATTCGTGACGCCACTTGCGGTGTTGCGGCTAAGTGTAGGTAGCCGTTGCTGCAGAATGTCTCTACTGGGGTTGGTGGTATTAGCAGCTAGTATGGTAGTCCCTCTGCAAGTAGGGCTTTGCCCCAGCGGGTGTATGGTGCAGTGGGCATCAGACGAAGGGAGTCCAGTTCAGTACAACTGATTTACTCACTTGAGATGTTAACTGGTTGCCCGAGGGCGGCTGGTTTCGCCTCCAGGTTCCCTTCGTCCCAGTGCCAGTCTGGTTCTCTGGTACCTTCCTCCCCTGCACCTGCCTCTGGTAAGTGGGTCCCCGTGATATAGAACACTGGGGGTCTCCATTCTGTGGTTCGTCCACTTTTGTCCGCCTGACGGTAGCGTGAACCCTGTGAGGTTGGAGTCTTTGGTCCTGTCCCCGATTCTCCCTTTGCTACTGAGTTTTCATATTCTTTAGGGTCAGCAAGGTCCTTGATGGTCCCCTTTGCTGTGCGGGTGTTAACAGGTCGGCTTGAAGCTCTTTCCTGTACTAGGGTCCTGTACCCTGTCTTTACGTAGTTCTGGGAATATTCAACCGTACTCCACCGGCAACCACTTCTCCTCGGTACTAAGTCACCATCAACCCGAGTCAGGACATTGCTGAGTCACAGCTTCACACCCCTGCTATCAACTCTCAACTCCCTACTCTACACAGTCTGCCCCTCCCACCTGGTCAACTAGTGGACTGGAGTGGCTCCACCACTAGGCAGCCATCCAATGCTCCCACCCTAACTAAGTACCATTGCATGGGGGAATGTTGGGGAAAACTGGGATTACCTGGGTTTTTGGTGTTACCGACACTGGGGTTCTGGGTCCCTAAGGGGCTAGGCCCTGCATCCTGGTGGGGATGCAGAACCTTGATGCACCCTGAAGGGTTCAGGGGCACTACAGCAGCACAGTGATGGCCGGTATTGAAATTTATTAAAGGTACAGTGAGGTCCTTTGGCGGCCCTGAACCACTGCTCCAAGGGCCATTCCGCACCTGCCTGCTACAGTGCACAGCGTTAAGAAAATGGCGGCCACACAGATGGTGGTGGTGGCCCCCTCAGAAGCTCTTGTGGTGGGGGCCCTGAGGCTGGAGCCCCGCCTGCCCTGCCTATAATCCGGCCCTGCTTAGTACACAAGCCTCTGCTGCCCCCCGGTCAGCCAGGCAGACACTGGCGGTGTCCTGATGTTCATTGGCTGGAAAAAGGCGCCAGGAAGGCCAGAAATGAAAATGAAAGTATTGGAGCGAATACCATATTTGCCGCCGGATACCGAATACCTCGAATACCCCAGTATCTGCCGAATACCGAATAGTGGCGAATATATTCGTTCATCCGTAATTATAATTCTACCAACTCCTTTTCATGAACATTACAAAAGATTCTTATTAAAGCCCATGATTCGGGCTAGATGGCCTCACTGTAAGATTTCCTAGGGTGCTGACACTATATCTCCTCCCCAAAATTCACAAAAATGCCGTTAACCCTCCTTGCCGTCCGATTGTGTGTAGGATTGATGGACTCTGTGAACGTATACCCTCTTTCACTTGTAAAGCGCCATGGAATAAATGGCGCTATAATAATAAATAATAATAATAATAACCTGTGTGTAGATTTATTGACTTCTATCTAAGACTCTTGGTTGAATTATTACCCTCTTACACCAAAGACACGACGGATGTGCTCGTAGTTGACGGCATCTTAATGGAGGCTGATTTAATTTTTGTCACCATGGATGTTGAATCGCTGTATACCTGCATACGACATGAGGATGGTATTCGGGCAGTTCGTTTCTTCCTTGAAATGTCCGGTCGGGATCTTGGTCTGAATTAACTTGTAGTCGAGCTGCTAAACTTTGCCCTGTCACATAATTTTTTCACCTTTAAAGATTTATATTATCTTCAGAAGTGCGGCACTGCGATGGGCGTGGCTTGCGTCTTCGTACGCTAACTTATTCCTGGGGTTCTGGGAGAGACAAGTGTTTGGCGGCGAGGGTGTCCAGGCCGCTACCCAGGCGCAGTGCTGGATAAGATACATTGATGACATTCTGATGTTTTGGCAGGGCACGGTGGAGCAGCTTGACTCGTTCATTCAGTGTTTAAATTCTAATGTGTATAACATCAAACTTACATATAAATATAGCTAGTCGTATTGCTTTCCCAGACATTCATTTGGAGGTGGATGGCAACCAACGGGTGCAAACGGATTTCTTCCGTAAATCCACATCGGTAAATGCACTGCTCCATGCCTCCTCTGGACATACAGGATCTACGATTAGAGCTATCCTGACTGGACAAGTTTTATGGATGAGACGAATCTGCTCCTCTGACGCTAAATTTGAACTACAGGCAATCTAAAATCACGTTTTGAGGAGAGGGGATATAGTCGTCGGTGCGTTGAAAAGGGTTATCTAAGGGCTAAGCATACTTGTAGGTCATCTCCGTTACATCGACCACCTAAACGTGCCAGTGAAGAACCTAATCCCCATTGTTTCAACATATAATTCTGAATGGCAAAAAATGTGGGATATTTTGTCACGTCATTGGCTTGTCCTTAAGACTGACCCAATTCTCTTTCGGTCTCTGACTACTGTACCTCTTGTGACGGCTAGACGTGCTAAAAAATTTGAAGGATTTCCTTGTCCAGAGCCATTATGTTGCTAAAAAATCAAATCCATTCAACTGAAGCGGTCCAATTTTGGGCTGCTTCCCGTGTGGGCACTGTCTTGCATGGGCCAATATCCTTTGCTGTGACTCCTTCATGAGTTTTGACTCCTGGCAATGTTTTTTGATTAAACACCGGATCTCTTGTAGCACTGAAAACGTTATTTACTATGGTACCTGTAGCTGTCCTTAGATCTACATTGGACTAACATCAAGGGAGTTACGTATACGAGGGAGGGAGCACGTGAGGGACATTGGCGCAGCCAAGACGATGGAGGATATCTCCCTACTAAAAACTTTACCCCGCCATTTTAAGAGACCTCATGGATGTGACCCTAAGACTCTTAAAGTACGTGGGATTGATATCGTCCACTGTGGTATACAGGGTGGCAATATTAAGATGTTAGCTCAAAGGGAGACAAAGTGGATAGTGGCTCTGGCCACGGTCACCCCAAGAGGTTTGACTGAGGCATTGAGTTTTGCCTAATTTCTCTAGTGTAAGGCTTTTCATTCTCTGGCATTTTACTGGTAATTGGTATTTTTGCCAATTGCGCATATTCAAATGTATGTGCATTCGTCATTTTGGCATTCACCTTTGACCGCAACACACATCCGTGTAATTTGTACGTGTGCGGTACGTATTTGCACGTACCGGAGACACGTACACACGGAGACCCATGTTATTCAATGGTAGATGGCACACACACGTAAAATCACACGGAACGTGTGTCCGTGTGGTAAGTACGTGTGTGCGCTTTTCTACATGGACGACATGTCCGTTTTGGCCGGCAGCATGCAGGCACGGACCCGCTTTAGTCTATGGGTCAGTGCCTGCACGGACCGCGCACGGAGTATGTCCAAGTTCAGCACGTATCGTCCGTATCCGTATTTCATCACAAAATTGGAAACACTTGTTTCCAATCTATCAGGTCAATTGAAGGCAAACAACAACACCAGGATCTCATGATGAATGATTAAAATCGTTAATTGGGTAAGAATACGGATCTGAAAAAACGGACTGCACACGTACATATTTTGTCAATACGGACATTCCACACGTACACACGGCTCGCATACGCCATCAGACGGATGCCATACGTACCGGAGAAACGCCCCAAAAATACGGAACACGGACCAGAAAAACGGACCGTGTCATACGGACGTTTTTTTTGCGGAAGTGTGTTTTAGGCCTTTTACAGTTTTTTTAATGTTTTTGTGGTTTTCCTTTTATTTGGTCATCACCGTTTGTATTTCTTTTCAGTTTTTTATTCTATGTTGCGCACTAATTCCTCTTGATCTGAATTATATATGGATCGGACCTGATCAATAATGAATCAAGTTTCCTTTTTCATGGACCTGATCCTGGATCACTACTATTATCACAGATATCCATGGCCATCATCTGTCTGTAACTTCTGTCGTCCGCAATGATTTTTGGGGTATTATCTTTATGATATGTGATTTTATGACATGATTAATGTGAGATGCTCAGCATGATCATTGATTGTAGATCTTAATCATATGGATGTATGTTTGTCTATTCCTGTTTATATTTCAATCCATTGTTGTATTTACCCTTATGGCTTTTACTGTTTTTCATGATGCTCCAGTTCCATTCTTGCGCCTTGGATTCTGTGCGTATGCGCGTGCTCGTTCCCCGTCCTCTGGCTGCACTTCGGCGTCTTGATGGTGTCTGTGCGTGCATGGTAGCCTGGACAACACGTCCTGGCTCTCCTGCATGCGCTATGACACCTTGACTGCCGGCGTTGCATCACGGAGGACATGTGTCGTACCCGCGCATGCGCCGATTGCATCCCAGACACCTGAATACTATCTACGGCAGTTAATGACTGCTGGGGAGGTAATGATAGGTCACACCACAGGATGTGTGCACTACCTTCTACGTTCCTCCACGATGAAGCGGCAAGCGATGTTCTAAATGCCGCAAAACGTATGTCGGGCTTCCTCTCACCACCGGACCCTAGTAATGTTTTTTGCACTATGCGGGCTATTTAACACTCATTCCTAATGTGTTTGTTTCCTGGGCTTGTCTTTTGGATCCCTTTTAATAGTAATATGTATGTCATATGGCTTTTCTGATACTGAGCACTGTCTCTTTTCCCAAATGACACTATTTTGGGATCTCTGATGATTTTGCCTGGCACAAACCACACAATTTTTCATTAAGGCTTTACATGTCAGTGTCCCCAATTAATTTTTGACATTGCCATGGTCTGTACCCGATACAATTTGTTTTTCTGTCCTCCTCTCCTTCCTTCAATATCATCTAATGTTAAAACTGTGTTTACAAATTTTGCACTATGCACTTTATTTAATATTTATTTAGAAAAATTCTATAGTCCAGCTATTGGCTCAAGTCTTTCTTTTTCATGCTATTGTTGGCTGCTGCTGGCCAGTGTGGGTCCGTCCATAGTGGCTGAGTTGGTGTTTTTCCAATGGAATTTAAGTTTCTATTAGTATTGTGTATAGGATTACTGCGTGTTATACCACGGGGTCTCACAATCCCTTTCCCCTTCTTTTTTGTCCAATCCCTTTTTTTGTTTTCTAATGAGGGGTTTTAAACCTGTATTTCTAATTTTCCTTAATTTTATTGTTAATCCGTGCACATAAACATCTAGCGCAGGGGTCTCACACTCAGCTGGGTGCATGGGCCGCATATAGGAAAAACAATCCAGAGGGGCCACATTATTTGCAACACAAAGTAAACATTTTTAATGAATCCATGTTTTTTTTCTATACATCTTTGGCTCACTTTTTTAAACATTTTTTGCTTGTTTATTATAACAAACGTGCACTTTTTTTGTTAAGTTTATATATAAAAAAGCATTTTTAATGGCATAAAAAATTCATGCTTTATTATGAATTTTTGTTTACATTTTATCACCTTCTTGAAATATATTGTTTTACAATTTGCAGCATCATATAGTAATCTTAGCCAACATCTTGTAGTATTGGACGCAGCGGGCCCTGATCTTGAGCACATACCTTACCTGCTTATTGCAGCCCGTGAAGATCCCGACTCTATCCTGAGGGTCGGCGCCGGCAGGAACTTTACTGCATTTAAATCCATTTGCAGTGCCGCGAAGAGGAGCTGTGTCTGGACCAATAGCTGCTATCTGCCAATCAGATGCAAGGAAGTGACGTCGCTGTATGTGTTAGAGTTCGTGACGCCAGCCGTGGTATGTGGTAATTTGGAGTAGTACCACTGCAGTTGGGAGTACCCGGGGGTGATGGAATGGGGCAGCCAGATGTTAGAACCCTCCACGGGTAAGGGGGATGCCCCAGGACTCTGTGATGGTGATGGGGGGAGAGCTGTGGGGAGCGCAGGGGCCACTTTCGTACTCACTCAGTCCACAGAACTGACACCGACAACCGGATAAACCAAAGTTCTGGACACCGCTGCTGCTGAGGGGAGCTAGTTCCCGTCCCCGATGGCGTTGCCTGGTGATCCGTGACCTGCCTCCTGACACTAAGTTACTTCTCTGTTGGTCCCGGTAGTATGGAACCAGCCGGGTCCCACGCCCTAGTATGGCTAACTATGGGAGCTTGCTCTCAGGGTTCACGCTTGGGATTTTCTGCACAGTTTTGGTGGAAAGTCCTATCCGCCTCCTTGCGCTAGTACCCCGATTTTGGAGTGGGTTGAGAGCGGATCTTGAAGGCTCAGTTCTCGTCGGGTAAATTGTCAGGTTGCCTGAAGCTACTCCCTGACCTAGGGTCCACGTACCCCGTTGTGCCCTGGTCCCAGCCCGGTGATGGTGCAAGGCCACCGGCTGTCCTCCTCGACAGTTCCGTGCCCCTTGCCATGATCCCCTGCGACCGGGGGTCCAGCTCCTCTAGGCCCAGACCCCCGTCTGCTACCTAGACTGTTCCAAGGAGCCCGGCTCCTGACCTCCTCTCTCCTTCACTTCCAAACTACTTCTGCTCTACTCCTGACCTCCCGTTAACCAACCCCCAAAGTGGGCGACTATTTCACTCAGGCCGTCCACTGGTGTGTCTGCTGGGTGTGGTGCAGAGTGTACCGAGGATTTTAATTAGCTGATGTAGGCAACACCATATAGTTGGGGACCCATAACCAAGGAGGAGGTGGATAATGCACGGGAGGGCAGATTGCACAATACCCTGTGACGACCTGATAGTCCAGGGACGTCAGATACTCACACTTCAGTAGTCAAACCAAGCTCCGCAAAGAGCAACAAGTCAGCACCAATTGTTTATACCGTCTGATTGGACACCGGTTACTGGTAACGTTTGGCCTCACAAGGCTTCAGAGGTGCGAATAATAGAGCAAGGGGAAGAGAGCGATTACATTTTACATATTTAATCCAACAATAAGACAGTGTTTATAATAAAAAAAATATACAAATGACAAGATAATACAGTATATACAGTCACATAAAAAGGGAGAACAAAAGAAAATGATCAGACCTGTTGTAGTAATGGAGATCTTGTGAAAGGGAGCACCAATTGGAAAATGGTGCAGTATTTCCCAGTGCTCAGCAATAGTTATCGGTCAGATTCCCTATCTTAAGGATAACTGCCCCCTCAAGGAGGAGATATTAACGCCACATTTCCTTTCACAATTTTAGATTTGTATACATACGAGACATGGCATATACAACTTTATCTACCTGGCCGATAATTATGGCCTAATGGATGTCACAGCAATGCAAATGAATGCATTGTGTCGGGCATTGCCTCATGATGCCGAAAATATGTCTCCATATCTAAAGAACCTTCTCCTGTCATTAAAAACCCAATAGTCAAATCTTTTAAAGTGGTCCCGCAAAGTCTGGGACTTTGGTCATGTGGCTCTACCGCTGCATGATATTAGGAGCCGAATTACAGACGGACAGAAAAGTCACCGCACAATCTTCTTTCACATTCGTTTCGTACTGAAGAAATCACAGGAGGCGGCTCCTTTACACACCATCTGCCAGCGAGGGCCACTGAACAAATCACAGGAGGCAGCTCCTTCACACACACACACCATCTGCCAGCGAGGGTCACTGAACAAATCACAGGAGGCAGCTCCTTCACACACCATCTGCCAGCGAGGCTCACTGAACAAATCACAGGAGGCGGCTCCTTCACACACACACCATCTGCCAGCGAGGGTCACTGAACAAATCACAGGAGGCGGCTCCTTCACACACCATCTGCCAGCGAGGGCCACTGAACAAATCACAGGAGGCGGCTCCTTCACACACACCATCTGCCAGCGAGGGTCACTGAACAAATCACAGGAGGCAGCTCCTTCACACACACACACCATCTGCCAGCGAGGGTCACTGAACAAATCACAGGAGGCGGCTCCTTCACACACACACACCATCTGCCAGCGAGGGTCACTGAACAAATCACAGGAGGCAGCTCCTTCACACACCATCTGCCAGCGAGGCTCACTGAACAAATCACAGGAGGCGGCTCCTTCACACACACCATCTGCCAGCGAGGCTCACTGAACTAATCACAGGAGGCGGCTCCTTCACACACACCATCTGCCAGCGAGGCTCACTGAACTAATCACAGGAGGCGGCTCCTTCACACACACCATCTGCCAGCGAGGGTCACTGAACAAATCACAGGAGGCAGCTCCTTCACACACACACACCATCTGCCAGCGAGGGTCACTGAACAAATCACAGGAGGCAGCTCCTTCACACACCATCTGCCAGCGAGGCTCACTGAACAAATCACAGGAGGCGGCTCCTTCACACACACCATCTGCCAGCGAGGCTCACTGAACTAATCACAGGAGGCGGCTCCTTCACACACACCATCTGCCAGCGAGGGTCACTGAACAAATCACAGGAGGTGGCTCCTTCACACACACACATCATCTGCCAGCGAGGGTCACTGAACAAATCACAGGAGGCGGCTCCTTCACACACACACCATCTGCCAGTGAGGGACACTGAACAAATCACAGGAGGCGGTTCCTTCACACACACCTGTGACGGGGTGTACATCAGAGCAAAGAGAGACAACAGGCCGAGGATGATCCAACAGGTTTACTAACAGGAATACAGGAACAGCACACGGCAAGTCCAAATAAAACAGATTCGGGGGCACCTCCCGATAATCCAAAGTGCCAGATCACAACGTAATAGTCCTTTTCAGAGTCCCAGAAATCCCACACAATCCACTGGAC
This sequence comes from Anomaloglossus baeobatrachus, assembly GCF_048569485.1. Taxonomy (NCBI): domain Eukaryota; kingdom Metazoa; phylum Chordata; class Amphibia; order Anura; family Aromobatidae; genus Anomaloglossus; species Anomaloglossus baeobatrachus. The sequence goes on along the minus strand of NW_027443597.1, from coordinate 11,852 downwards.
GGCGAGATCTGTCCGCAGATTCAGATCTCGCTCCCTTCCTCTTCAAAAACTCAACTCCCAACTGCATTTAGAAACAGGAGTGTATTGTCTGAGCTCGTGAGCTCGCCCCTCAAGGGTAGGGGTCTATGCAATGGTTGGGCCTACTAGAAGATTCTAGAAGGTTGGCTCCGAGATGTCTACAGGTTTGTGTAGTTGGCGTTATCCACTGCTTACGAAACAATGAGAAGTTCCCCTGGCTGTGTGGACAAGAGATAATTGCATTATGGGCCCAAAGACACAGGAGATGGGGGGGAAGGTATGGTTACTTACATCCCAAGACATAGTATTACAGCAAATACAGTGAGAAGGTAAAATACATCATGACAACACCATCTGCCAGCGAGGGCCACTGAACAAATCACAGGAGGCGGCTCCTTCACACACCATCTGCCAGTGAGGGCCACAGAACAAATCACAGGAGGCGGCTCCTTCACACACCATCTGCCAGCGAGGGCCACTGAACAAATCACAGGAGGCGGCTCCTTCACACACCATCTGCCAGCGAAGGCCACTGAACAAATCACAGGAGGCGGCTCCTTCACACACCATCTGCCAGTGAGGGCCACAGAACAAATCACAGGAGGCGGCTCCTTCACACACCATCTGCCAGCGAGGGCCACTGAACAAATCACAGGAGGCGGCTCCTTCACACACCATCTGCCAGCGAGGGCCACTGAACAAATCACAGGAGGCGGCTCCTTCACACACACACACCATCTGCCAGCGAGGGCCACTGAACAAATCACAGGAGGCGGCTCCTTCACACACCATCTGCCAGCGAGGGCCACTGAACAAATCACAGGAGGCGGCTCCTTCACACACCATCTGCCAGCGAAGGCCACTGAACAAATCACAGGAGGCGGCTCCTTCACACACACACACCATCTGCCAGCGAGGGCCACTGAACAAATCACAGGAGGCGGCTCCTTCACACACCATCTGCCAGCGAGGGCCACTGAACAAATCACAGGAGGCGGCTCCTTCACACACCATCTGCCAGTGAGGGCCACTGAACAAATCACAGGAGGCGGCTCCTTCACGCACACCATCTGCCAGCGAGGGCCACTGAACAAATCACAGGAGGCGGCTCCTTCACGCACACCATCTGCCAGCGAGGGCCACTGAACAAATCACAGTAGGCGGCTCCTTCACACACCATCTGCCAGCGAGGGCCACTGAACAAATCACAGGAGGCGGCTCCTTAACACACCATCTGCCAGTGAGGGCCACTGAACAAATAGGAGGACGAGATGGGCAGCTCTTCTTCCAATGGCCCTGATTCAGAATGTATAGAGCAGCCATGCTCCGATGCTCGATACGAGGGTGACACGTCCAATACAGGGCAGCCGGCTGATAGGTTTGCGTCCTTACAAGTAGGGCTGGAGCTTCCGCAGAGCCCACACTATGGAGAGTTCTCCTTCTCCACAGTGGCTTATACAGAGATTGCAGCTGAGGAACATCGGCAAATGCTCTTCCACTCCCAGTTTACCTGGATGAGCATGGCACCCCGATCATACACACTGGTGTCGGTCTGGACTACCAACTGCCGGGTGAGGTCTAGATCTTGTAGAACTGGCAAGGAAGGTTTTCAGCGCTGTCAAGTCAGCCATCCAGTCAACTGCTTGCAGTAGCTTCTTTTTTGTCAGGTCCATCAGAAGTTTAGCAAGGGCACTATAGTTGTGAACAAACTTTCTATTGAATCCTGCCATATCTAAGGAGGACATGACATTCTTCTAGGACTTTGGGGTATGCCAGGATGTGAATGGCATCTACCTTTCCAGGCTCTAGCTTCAGAGTTTTGCCACCCACTCGTTGGCCAAGGTACTGCACATCCGTCATGCCTATCTGGCACTTTCCTGGCTTAATGGTCAAACCAGCATCCTAGACCTGCTCGATTGCCTGCTCCAGTCACTCCAGGTGTTCCTCCTAGATGGGACTGAAGACGGCAACGTCATCCAAATAACTGACAACGGACCCATCTAGACCATTGAGCAGTTCGTTGACCAATTGCTGTAAAGTGGCAGGAACATTTCTCATGCCAAAGGGCACAATGAGGGATTTGTACCATCTGATGAGGTGATGAAAGCAGACCTCTCCTGTGCCTTCTTGGACATGGGAATCTGCCAGTAACCTCATCTCAGGTCCATGATTGTCAAATATTGGGGATTGGCTACACGATGCAGAAGCTCATCGATGCGTGGCATTTGGCATTGTGTACACATCAGGGACTGTGATGACATTTGTTCTCCTATAGTTGAGAAAGAACTGGATTGTCCTGCACTTTTTAAAAGGTCCAAGATCAAAGACGAGGCCCACAAAATGTTTGCATCACCCCAAGCATAGCATTTCATCTGTTTCCATTTTGATGTGTTTTGTCACCTCCAGGGAGACATTCAGATTGCCGGACTAGGGGGCAGGTCCTATCTACCTGGTGGATGGCTATCTGCATCTTCTCTGGTTTGCTGAACTCTAGTCGGCAGATAACACACTTTCCAGCATTCGCTGTCTCAGCAGAAGACCCTTTCTGTCCACCTAGCTATAGTCCCTCTACCACCGTCTGCCTGACATCTAATTATAGAGCAGGTATATACGGCACACCAGCGTCTAGAGCAGGGAGGTTCACCAATAAACACCTTCAAACATCTCATAAGACCCCGGGTGGCCTGTCCATGGGGCGCGGTGCAGAAAATATCAAAGAAATCCCAAGCCCTGGATTGGATGTTCTTCTGTAGAATGCTGCTCTCATCAGTCTCCTTCCCGCACTCCATGGGTAAATGCTGTCATTACAGCGGTCTCCTGTATACATGCGGTGTGTTCACACCCGGATACGCTGCGGTTTATAGATCGCCTCTTATTGCATTAGCACTTTATTCTCCTCACCATAAGATCTTTACATACATTTTATAGCCGGACACAGCTCCTCCTATTTATGCTGCTGTGTCTCTCCCTACTGTCCTGCATCATGTGTCCTCCATCATGTGTCCTCCATCATGTGTCCTCCATCATGTGTCTCTCCCTACTGTCCTCCATCATGTGTCCTCCATCATGTGTCTCTCCCTCTGTCCTCCATCATGTGTCTCTCCCTACTGTCATCCATCATGTGTCTCTCCCTACTGTCCCCCATCATGTGTCTCTCCCTACTGTCCTCCATCATGTGTCCTCCATCATGTGTCTCTCCCTACTGTCCTCCATCATGTGTCCTCCATCATGTGTCTCTCCCTACTGTCCTGCATCATGTGTCCTCCATCACGTGTCCTCCATCATGTGTCTCTCCCTACTGTCCTCCATCATGTGTCCTCCATCACGTGTCCTCCATCATGTATCTCTCCCTACTGTCCTCCATCATGTGTCCTCCATCATGTGTCTCTCCCTACTGTCCTCCATCACGTGTCCTCCATCACATGTCTCTCACTACTGTCCTCCATCACGTGTCTCTCACTACTGTCCTCCATCCCGTGTCCCTCCATCACGTGTCCTCACCTCCTATGGTTACTTCATTACTATGTAGACTTTCTACTATACTAAAAAGATACTTGTTATTTTACATTAGTAATTTTACAGTTCTTTGTCTTTTTTGTTTTTGTTTTTTCTTGCTATCCATTTTTGTGTCTTGTATTGTTATTGGGCAAGTGTCCAACATGGAGACTATGCGCTCAAGCATTGTTCTTCTGTTTTTTTTCCCTCAAGCTGGAAAGACAAGTCAGTGAGCTGCATCTGCTCCAGGGGTCGCTGGAGAAAATCATGTCATTGGGACAATAAAGGCAAAATAGGAATCTCATCTGTAATTCTACATAATAGAAGACACCGTAGATGGCAGCTCCACCACAGCCGGCTGCATGTTCAGATGAGTCCCAAAAGAGAAGCAGGTGCCTCCTCCACCCAAAACCAGCACATGCTTCCCGTCCGGCAGAAGAACAGAGCTGTGTCCATGGAGCATCAGGGGCCACTCCAGCAAGGCCTGCAAGAGAGGACGAGAGAGTTCAGACGAAAAGAACCTGCAAACGTAAGAAAGAAGGTTAAAAGGGGCCCGGAGAGAAGGAACCTGCAAGAGGGCGACAAAGGGGCCCAGAGAGAAGTAACCTGCAAGAGGGCGACAAAGGGGCCCAGAGAGAAGGAACCTGCAAGAGGGCGACAAAGGGGCCCAGAGAGAAGTAACCTGCAAGAGGGCGACAAAAGGGACCAGACAGAAGGAACCTGCAAGAGGGCGACAAAGGGGCCCAGAGAGAAGTAACCTGCAAGAAGGCGACAAAGGGGCCCGGACAGAAGGAACCTGCAAGAGGGCAACAAAGGGGCCCAGAGAGAAGGAACCTGCAAGAGGGCAACAAAGGGGCCCAGAGAGAAGGAACCTGCAAGAGGGCGACAAAGGGGCCCAGAGAGAAGTAACCTGCAAGAAGGCGACAATGGGGCCCGGACAGAAGGAACCTGCAAGAGGGGGACAAAGGGGCCCGGACAGAAGGAACCTGCAAGAGGGGGACAAAGGGGCCCAGAGAGAAGGAACCTGCAAGAGGGCGACAAAGGGGCCCAGAGAGAAGGAACCTGCAAGAGGGCGACAAAGGGGCCCAGAGAGAAGTAACCTGCAAGAGGGCGACAAAAGGGACCAGACAGAAGGAACCTGCAAGAGGGCGACAAAGGGGCCCAGAGAGAAGTAACCTGCAAGAAGGCGACAAAGGGGCCCGGACAGAAGGAACCTGCAAGAGGGGGACAAAGGGGCCCGGACAGAAGGAACCTGCAAGAGGGGGACAAAGGGGCCCGGACAGAAGGAACCTGCAAGAGGGCGACAAAGTGGCCCGGACAGAAGGAACCTGCAAGAGGGCGACAAAGGGGCCCAGAGAGAAGTAACCTGCAAGAGGGCGACAAAGGGGCCCAGAGAGAAGTAACCTGCAAGAGGGCGACAAAGGGGCCCAGAGAGAAGTAACCTGCAAGAGGGCGACAAAGGGGCCCAGAGAGAAGTAACCTGCAAGAGGGCGACAAAAGGGACCAGACAGAAGGAACCTGCAAGAAGGCGACAAAGGGGCCCAGAGAGAAGTAACCTGCAAGAAGGCGACAAAGGGGCCCGGACAGAAGGAACCTGCAAGAGGGGGACAAAGGGGCCCGGACAGAAGGAACCTGCAAGAGGGCGACAAAGGGGCCCGGACAGAAGGAATCTGCAAGAGGGCAACAAAGGGGACCAGACAGAAGGAACCTGCAAGAGGGCAACAAAGGGGACCAGACAGAAGGAACCTGCAAGAGGGCAACAAAGGGGACCAGACAGAAGGAACCTGCAAGAGGGCAACAAAGGGGCCCGGACAGAAGGAATCTGCAAGAGGGCAACAAAGGGGACCAGACAGAAGGAACCTGCAAGAGGGCAACAAAGGGGCCCAGAGAGAAGTAACCTGCAAGAGGGCGACAAAGCGGCCCGGACAGAAGGAACCTGCAAGAGGGCGACAAAGGGGCCCAGAGAGAAGTAACCTGCAAGAGGGCGACAAAGGGGACCAGACAGAAGGAACCTGCAAGAGGGCAACAAAGGGGACCAGACAGAAGGAACCTGCAAGAGGGCAACAAAGGGGCCCGGACAGAAGGAACCTGCAAGAGGGCAACAAAGGGGCCCAGAGAGAAGGAACCTGCAAGAGGGCAACAAAGGGGCCCAGAGAGAAGGAACCTGCAAGAGGGCGACAAAGGGGCCCAGAGAGAAGTAACCTGCAAGAGGGCGACAAAGGGGACCAGACAGAAGGAACCTGCAAGTGGGGGACAAAGGGGACCAGACAGAAGGAACCTGCAAGAGGGCGACAAAGGGGCCCAGACAGAAGGAACCTGCAAGAGGGGGACAAAGGGGCCCGGACAGAAGGAATCTGCAAGAGGGCAACAAAGGGGACCAGACAGAAGGCGCCTGCAAGAGGGCAACAAAGGGGCCCAGAGAGAAGTAACCTGCAAGAGGGCGACAAAGGGGCCCGGAGAGAAGGAACCTGCAAGAGGGCGACAAAGGGGCCCGGACAGAAGGAACCTGCAAGAGGGCAACAAAGGGGCCCAGAGAGAAGTAACCTGCAAGAGGGCGACAAAGCGGCCCGGACAGAAGGAACCTGCAAGAGGGCGACAAAGGGGACCAGACAGAAGGAACCTGCAAGAGGGCGACAAAGGGGCCCAGACAGAAGGAACCTGCAAGAGGGCAACAAAGGGGACCAGACAGAAGGAACCTGCAAGAGGGCAACAAAGGGGACCAGACAGAAGGAACCTGCAAGAGGGCGACAAAGGGGACCAGACAGAAGGAACCTGCAAGAGGGCAACAAAGGGGCCCAGAGAGAAGTAACCTGCAAGAGGGCGACAAAGGGGCCCAGAGAGAAGTAACCTGCAAGAGGGCGACAAAGGGGACCAGACAGAAGTAACCTGCAAGAGGGCGACAAAGGGGCCCAGAGAGAAGTAACCTGCAAGAGGGCGACAAAGGGGACCAGACAGAAGGAACCTGCAAGAGGGCAACAAAGGGGACCAGACAGAAGGAACCTGCAAGAGGGCGACAAAGGGGCCCAGACAGAAGGAACCTGCAAGAGGGGGACAAAGGGGCCCGGACAGAAGGAATCTGCAAGAGGGCAACAAAGGGGACCAGACAGAAGGCGCCTGCAAGAGGGCAACAAAGGGGCCCAGAGAGAAGTAACCTGCAAGAGGGCGACAAAGGGGCCCGGAGAGAAGGAACCTGCAAGAGGGCGACAAAGGGGCCCGGACAGAAGGAACCTGCAAGAGGGCAACAAAGGGGACCAGACAGAAGGAACCTGCAAGAGGGCGACAAAGGGGCCCAGAGAGAAGTAACCTGCAAGAGGGCGACAAAGGGGACCAGACAGAAGGAACCTGCAAGAGGGCAACAAAGGGGACCAGACAGAAGGAACCTGCAAGAGGGCAACAAAGGGGACCAGACAGAAGGAACCTGCAAGAGGGCAACAAAGGGGACCAGACAGAAGGAACCTGCAAGAGGGCGACAAAGGGGCCGGGAAAGAAGGAATCTGCAAGAGGGCGACAAAGGGGCCCAGAGAGAAGTAACCTGCAAGAGGGCGACAAAGGGGCCCGGACAGAAGGAACCTGCAAGAGGGGGACAAAGGGGACTCAACAGAAGGAACCTGCAAGAGGGCAACAAAGGGGACCAGACAGAAGGAACCTGCAAGAGGGCAACAAAGGGGACCAGACAGAAGGAACCTGCAAGAGGGCAACAAAGGGAACCAGACAGAAGGAACCTGCAAGAGGGCAACAAAGGGGACCAGACAGAAGGAACCTGCAAGAGGGCAACAAAGGGGACCAGAGACAAGTAACCTGCAAGAGGGCGACAAAGGGGCCCAGAGAGAAGTAACCTGCAAGAGGGCGACAAAGGGGACCAGACAGAAGAAACCTGCAAGAGGGCGACAAAGGGGCCCAGACAGAAGGAACCTGCAAGAGGGGGACAAAGGGGACCAGACAGAAGGAACCTGCAAGAGGGCAACAAAGGGGCCCGGACAGAAGGAATCTGCAAGAGGGCAACAAAGGGGACCAGACAGAAGGAACCTGCAAGAGGGCAACAAAGGGGCCCAGAGAGAAGTAACCTGCAAGAGGGCGACAAAGGGGCCCGGAGAGAAGGAACCTGCAAGAGGGCGACAAAGGGGCCCGGACAGAAGGAACCTGCAAGAGGGCAACAAAGGGGACCAGACAGAAGGAACCTGCAAGAGGGCGACAAAGGGGCCCAGAGAGAAGTAACCTGCAAGAGGGCGACAAAGGGGACCAGACAGAAGGAACCTGCAAGAGGGCAACAAAGGGGACCAGACAGAAGGAACCTGCAAGAGGGCAACAAAGGGGACCAGACAGAAGGAACCTGCAAGAGGGCAACAAAGGGGACCAGACAGAAGGAACCTGCAAGAGGGCAACAAAGGGGACCAGACAGAAGGAACCTGCAAGAGGGCAACAAAGGGGACCAGACAGAAGGAACCTGCAAGAGGGCGACAAAGGGGCCCGGAAAGAAGGAATCTGCAAGAGGGCGACAAAGGGGCCCAGAGAGAAGTAACCTGCAAGAGGGCGACAAAGGGGCCCGGAAAGAAGGAATCTGCAAGAGGGCGACAAAGGGGCCCAGAGAGAAGTAACCTGCAAGAGGGCGACAAAGGGGCCCGGACAGAAGGAACCTGCAAGAGGGCAACAAAGGGGACCAGACAGAAGGAACCTGCAAGAGGGCAACAAAGGGGCCCAGAGAGAAGTAACCTGCAAGAGGGCGACAAAGGGGACCAGACAGAAGGAACCTGCAAGAGGGCGACAAAGGGGACCAGACAGAAGGAACCTGCAAGAGGGCAACAAAGGGGACCAGACAGAAGGAACCTGCAAGAGGGCAACAAAGGGGACCAGACAGAAGGAACCTGCAAGAGGGCGACAAAGGGGCCCGGAGAGAAGTAACCTGCAAGAGGGCGACAAAGGGGCCCGGACAGAAGGAACCTGCAAGAGGGCAACAAAGGGGCCCAGAGAGAAGGAACCTGCAAGAGGGCGACAAAGGGGCCCAGACAGAAGTAACCTGCAAGAGGGCAACAAAGGGGCCTGGACAGAAGGAACCTGCAAGAGGGCAACAAAGGGGACCAGACAGAAGGAACCTGCAAGAGGGCAACAAAGGGGACCAGACAGAAGGAACCTGCAAGAGGGCAACAAAGGGGACCAGACAGAAGGAACCTGCAAGAGGGCAACAAAGGGGACCAGACAGAAGGAACCTGCAAGAGGGCGACAAAGGGGCCCGGAAAGAAGGAATCTGCAAGAGGGCGACAAAGGGGCCCAGAGAGAAGTAACCTGCAAGAGGGCAACAAAGGGGCCCGGACAGAAGGAACCTGCAAGAGGGCAACAAAGGGGACCAGACAGAAGGAACCTGCAAGAGGGCAACAAAGGGGCCCAGAGAGAAGTAACCTGCAAGAGGGCGACAAAGGGGACCAGACAGAAGGAACCTGCAAGAGGGCGACAAAGGGGACCAGACAGAAGGAACCTGCAAGAGGGCAACAAAGGGGACCAGACAGAAGGACCCTGTAAGAGGGCAACAAAGGGGACTCAACAGAAGGAACCTGCAAGAGGGCAACAAAGGGAACCAGACAGAAGGAACCTGCAAGAGGGCAACAAAGGGGACCAGACAGAAGGAACCTGCAAGAGGGCAACAAAGGGGACCAGACAGAAGGAACCTGCAAGAGGGCAACAAAGGGGACCAGACAGAAGGAACCTGCAAGAGGGCGACAAAGGGGCCCGGACAGAAGGAACCTGCAAGAGGGCGACAAAGGGGCCCGGAGAGAAGGAACCTGCAAAAGCAAGAGGGCAACAAAGGGGACCAGACAGAAGGAACCTGCAAAAGCAAGAGGGCAACAAAGGGGACCAGACAGAAGGAACCTGCAAGAGGGCAACAAAGGGGACCAGACAGAAGGAACCTGCAAGAGGGCGACAAAGGGGCCCAGAGAGAAGTAACCTGCAAGAGGGCGACAAAGGGGCCCGGAGAGAAGTAACCTGCAAGAGGGCGACAAAGGGGCCCGGACAGAAGGAACCTGCAAGAGGGCAACAAAGGGGACCAGACAGAAGGAACCTGCAAGAGGGCGACAAAGGGGCCCGGACAGAAGGAACCTGCAAGAGGGCGACAAAGGGGCCCGGAGAGAAGGAACCTGCAAAAGCAAGAGGGCAACAAAGGGGACCAGACAGAAGGAACCTGCAAGGGCAAGCGGGTGACAAAGAGGACTAGAGAGAAGGAATCTGCAAGACCAAGAAAGATAGTGAAAAAGGAGAGCGGACAGAGGGAAACTACAAGGGCAAGAAAGAGGGCGACAGAGGACTGGAGAGAAAGAATTTGCAAGATTAAGAAATAAAGTGAAAAAGGAGACGCGCGAGAAGGAAAATACAGAGGCAAAAGGGTGACAAAGGGGACAGGAGAGAAGGAATCTGCAAGAGCAAAAAAGATGATGGCAGTGGGAGATGGAGATGCATACGGAGGGGGCGGAGGGGGATGAGGGATGGACACATCTTCGCACTTATCTCCTTCCAGACAGACATTACCACCTGTCACTTACAGAGTTTATGAGGAACTCTGCGACATGTCCAGTGATCAGATCCACAAGTGTCAGTCCCGGGACCGCCCGAGCATGGATCCACACTCCACCGAGCAGGAGCAGTTTGTCACCAATGATGTGGGAGCTGTGCGAATATCTAGGTGGAGAGGAAGATGATGGAATCACATAACCTGAATACTGATTGTGGCCCAGGTCCCACTGGCAGGAGTCCAGGAAGCGGAGATGGAGGGAGATGTTTGTGCAGCTGCACCGATGGCTCCTGTAGACACAGAGGGGCTTCTTTATCCACTGATGCATTGTGGGATTGTACACTCAAGACATCAAACAGACATCCACACATCTCTTCTTCCTGGACCCCTGTGAGACACTGGAGATAATGTAGCTCTAGAACGTAAGGAAACAACCTGCGATCATAAACCCAACAACCATAATGAAAATAAAATGGAGTAGCTCGGTGCTCACAGAACGCGTGCCCACCCACAGTGGTGACACTCGGCCCTCACAGAAAGCGTGCCCTCCCACAGTGGTGACACTCGGCCCTCACAGAACGCATGCCCACTCATAGTGGTGACACTCAGCCTCACAGAATGCGTGCCCACCCACAGTGGTGATACTCAGCCCTCACAGAACGCGTGCCCTCCCACAGTGGTGACACTCAGCCCTCACAGAACGCGTGTCCTCCCACAGTGGTGATACTCAGCCCTCACAGAACGCGTGCCCACCCACAGTGGTGACACTCAGCCCTCACAGAACGCGTGTCCTCCCACAGTGGTGATACTCAGCCCTCACAGAACGCGTGCCCACCCACAGTGGTGATACTCAGCCCTCACAGAACGCGTGCCCACCCACAGTGGTGATACTCAGCCCTCACAGAACGCGTGCCCACCCACAGTGGTGACACTCAGCCCTCACAGAACGCGTGCCCCACCCACAGTGGTGACACTCAGCCCTCACAGAACGCGTGCCCACCCACAGTGGTGATACTCAGCCCTCACAGAACGCGTGCCCTCCCACAGTGGTGATACTCAGCCCTCACAGAACGCGTGCCCTCCCACAGTGGTGACACTCAGCCCTCACAGAACGCGTGCCCACCCACAGTGGTGATACTCAGCCCTCACAGAACGCGTGCCCTCCCACAGTGGTGACACTCAGCCCTCACAGAACGTGTGCCCTCCCACAGTGGTGATACTCAGCCCTCACAGAACGCGTGCCCACCCACAGTGGTGATACTCAGCCCTCACAGAACGCGTGCCCACCCACAGTGGTGATACTCAGCCCTCACAGAACGCGTGCCCTCCCACAGTGGTGACACTCAGCCCTCACAGAACGCGTGTCCTCCCACAGTGGTGATACTCAGCCCTCACAGAACGCGTGCCCACCCACAGTGGTGATACTCAGCCCTCACAGAACGCGTGCCCACCCACAGTGGTGATACTCAGCCCTCACAGAACGCGTGCCCTCCCACAGTGGTGACACTCAGCCCTCACAGAACGCGTGCCCACCCACAGTGGTGACACTCAGCCCTCACAGAACGCGTGTCCCTCCCACAGTGGTGATACTCAGCCCTCACAAAAGCGTGCCCTCCCACAGTGGTGACACTCAGCCCCTCACAGAACGCGTGCCCACCCACAGTGGTGATACTCAGCCCTCACAGAACGCGTGCCCACCCACAGTGGTGATACTCAGCCCTCACAGAACGCGTTGCCCTCCCACAGTGGTGACACTCAGCCCTCACAGAACGCGTGCCCACCCACAGTGGTGATACTCAGCCCTCACAGAACGCGTGCCCACCCACAGTGGTGATACTCA
>NW_027443596.1:0-40434 GCF_048569485.1 Anomaloglossus baeobatrachus | reverse complement strand
CATGGAGACGATTATCTCGGGATTGCAAGATAACCAAACAAAACTTTTAGTGGATTTCTACTTATTTTATTAAATATCATCTCCACCAAACAGGACAAGCTTGCATCTGTTATAGTTTTGGAGAAAAATGTGTTCATTTCATGTATGCGCGAAATGCCTTAAAAATGGCTTTAAAATGGATTTCGAGCATGGAGACGATTATCTCGGGATTGCAATATAACCAAACAAAACTTTTAGTGGATTTCTACTTATTTTATTAAATATCATCTCCACCAAACAGGACAAGCTTGCATCTGTTATAGTTTTGGAGAAAAATGTGTTCATTTCATGTATGCGCGAAATGCCTTAAAAATGGCTTTAAAATGGATTTGGAGCATGGAGACGATTATCTCGGGATTGCAAGATAACCAAACAAAACTTTTAGTGGATTTCTACTTATTTTATTAAATATCATCTCCACCAAACAGGACAAGCTTGCATCTGTTATAGTTTTGGAGAAAAATGTGTTCATTTCATGTATGCGCGAAATGCCTTAAAAATGGCTTTAAAATGGATTTGGAGCATGGAGACGATTATCTCGGGATTGCAAGATAACCAAACAAAACTTTTAGTGGATTTCTACTTATTTTATTAAATATCATCTCCACCAAACAGGACAAGCTTGCATCTGTTATAGTTTTGGAGAAAAATGTGTTCATTTCATGTATGCGCGAAATGCCTTAAAAATGGCTTTAAAATGGATTTGGAGCATGGAGACGATTATCTCGGGATTGCAAGATAACCAAACAAAACTTTTAGTGGATTTCTACTTATTTTATTAAATATCATCTCCACCAAACAGGACAAGCTTGCATCTGTTATAGTTTTGGAGAAAAATGTGTTCATTTCATGTATGCGCGAAATGCCTTAAAAATGGCTTTAAAATGGATTTGGAGCATGGAGACGATTATCTCGGGATTGCAAGATAACCAAACAAAACTTTTAGTGGATTTCTACTTATTTTATTAAATATCATCTCCACCAAACAGGACAAGCTTGCATCTGTTATAGTTTTGGAGAAAAATGTGTTCATTTCATGTATGCGCGAAATGCCTTAAAAATGGCTTTAAAATGGATTTGGAGCATGGAGACGATTATCTCGGGATTGCAAGATAACCAAACAAAACTTTTAGTGGATTTCTACTTATTTTATTAAATATCATCTCCACCAAACAGGACAAGCTTGCATCTGTTATAGTTTTGGAGAAAAATGTGTTCATTTCATGTATGCGCGAAATGCCTTAAAAATGGCTTTAAAATGGATTTGGAGCATGGAGACGATTATCTCGGGATTGCAAGATAACCAAACAAAACTTTTAGTGGATTTCTACTTATTTTATTAAATATCATCTCCACCAAACAGGACAAGCTTGCATCTGTTATAGTTTTGGAGAAAAATGTGTTCATTTCATGTATGCGCGAAATGCCTTAAAAATGGCTTTAAAATGGATTTGGAGCATGGAGACGATTATCTCGGGATTGCAAGATAACCAAACAAAACTTTTAGTGGATTTCTACTTATTTTATTAAATATCATCTCCACCAAACAGGACAAGCTTGCATCTGTTATAGTTTTGGAGAAAAATGTGTTCATTTCATGTATGCGCGAAATGCCTTAAAAATGGCTTTAAAATGGATTTGGAGCATGGAGACGATTATCTCGGGATTGCAAGATAACCAAACAAAACTTTTAGTGGATTTCTACTTATTTTATTAAATATCATCTCCACCAAACAGGACAAGCTTGCATCTGTTATAGTTTTGGAGAAAAATGTGTTCATTTCATGTATGCGCGAAATGCCTTAAAAATGGCTTTAAAATGGATTTGGAGCATGGAGACGATTATCTCGGGATTGCAAGATAACCAAACAAAACTTTTAGTGGATTTCTACTTATTTTATTAAATATCATCTCCACCAAACAGGACAAGCTTGCATCTGTTATAGTTTTGGAGAAAAATGTGTTCATTTCATGTATGCGCGAAATGCCTTAAAAATGGCTTTAAAATGGATTTGGAGCATGGAGACGATTATCTCGGGATTGCAAGATAACCAAACAAAACTTTTAGTGGATTTCTACTTATTTTATTAAATATCATCTCCACCAAACAGGACAAGCTTGCATCTGTTATAGTTTTGGAGAAAAATGTGTTCATTTCATGTATGCGCGAAATGCCTTAAAAATGGCTTTAAAATGGATTTGGAGCATGGAGACGATTATCTCGGGATTGCAAGATAACCAAACAAAACTTTTAGTGGATTTCTACTTATTTTATTAAATATCATCTCCACCAAACAGGACAAGCTTGCATCTGTTATAGTTTTGGAGAAAAATGTGTTCATTTCATGTATGCGCGAAATGCCTTAAAAATGGCTTTAAAATGGATTTGGAGCATGGAGACGATTATCTCGGGATTGCAAGATAACCAAACAAAACTTTTAGTGGATTTCTACTTATTTTATTAAATATCATCTCCACCAAACAGGACAAGCTTGCATCTGTTATAGTTTTGGAGAAAAATGTGTTCATTTCATGTATGCGCGAAATGCCTTAAAAATGGCTTTAAAATGGATTTGGAGCATGGAGACGATTATCTCGGGATTGCAAGATAACCAAACAAAACTTTTAGTGGATTTCTACTTATTTTATTAAATATCATCTCCACCAAACAGGACAAGCTTGCATCTGTTATAGTTTTGGAGAAAAATGTGTTCATTTCATGTATGCGCGAAATGCCTTAAAAATGGCTTTAAAATGGATTTGGAGCATGGAGACGATTATCTCGGGATTGCAAGATAACCAAACAAAACTTTTAGTGGATTTCTACTTATTTTATTAAATATCATCTCCACCAAACAGGACAAGCTTGCATCTGTTATAGTTTTGGAGAAAAATGTGTTCATTTCATGTATGCGCGAAATGCCTTAAAAATGGCTTTAAAATGGATTTGGAGCATGGAGACGATTATCTCGGGATTGCAAGATAACCAAACAAAACTTTTAGTGGATTTCTACTTATTTTATTAAATATCATCTCCACCAAACAGGACAAGCTTGCATCTGTTATAGTTTTGGAGAAAAATGTGTTCATTTCATGTATGCGCGAAATGCCTTAAAAATGGCTTTAAAATGGATTTGGAGCATGGAGACGATTATCTCGGGATTGCAAGATAACCAAACAAAACTTTTAGTGGATTTCTACTTATTTTATTAAATATCATCTCCACCAAACAGGACAAGCTTGCATCTGTTATAGTTTTGGAGAAAAATGTGTTCATTTCATGTATGCGCGAAATGCCTTAAAAATGGCTTTAAAATGGATTTGGAGCATGGAGACGATTATCTCGGGATTGCAAGATAACCAAACAAAACTTTTAGTGGATTTCTACTTATTTTATTAAATATCATCTCCACCAAACAGGACAAGCTTGCATCTGTTATAGTTTTGGAGAAAAATGTGTTCATTTCATGTATGCGCGAAATGCCTTAAAAATGGCTTTAAAATGGATTTGGAGCATGGAGACGATTATCTCGGGATTGCAAGATAACCAAACAAAACTTTTAGTGGATTTCTACTTATTTTATTAAATATCATCTCCACCAAACAGGACAAGCTTGCATCTGTTATAGTTTTGGAGAAAAATGTGTTCATTTCATGTATGCGCGAAATGCCTTAAAAATGGCTTTAAAATGGATTTGGAGCATGGAGACGATTATCTCGGGATTGCAAGATAACCAAACAAAACTTTTAGTGGATTTCTACTTATTTTATTAAATATCATCTCCACCAAACAGGACAAGCTTGCATCTGTTATAGTTTTGGAGAAAAATGTGTTCATTTCATGTATGCGCGAAATGCCTTAAAAATGGCTTTAAAATGGATTTGGAGCATGGAGACGATTATCTCGGGATTGCAAGATAACCAAACAAAACTTTTAGTGGATTTCTACTTATTTTATTAAATATCATCTCCACCAAACAGGACAAGCTTGCATCTGTTATAGTTTTGGAGAAAAATGTGTTCATTTCATGTATGCGCGAAATGCCTTAAAAATGGCTTTAAAATGGATTTGGAGCATGGAGACGATTATCTCGGGATTGCAAGATAACCAAACAAAACTTTTAGTGGATTTCTACTTATTTTATTAAATATCATCTCCACCAAACAGGACAAGCTTGCATCTGTTATAGTTTTGGAGAAAAATGTGTTCATTTCATGTATGCGCGAAATGCCTTAAAAATGGCTTTAAAATGGATTTGGAGCATGGAGACGATTATCTCGGGATTGCAAGATAACCAAACAAAACTTTTAGTGGATTTCTACTTATTTTATTAAATATCATCTCCACCAAACAGGACAAGCTTGCATCTGTTATAGTTTTGGAGAAAAATGTGTTCATTTCATGTATGCGCGAAATGCCTTAAAAATGGCTTTAAAATGGATTTGGAGCATGGAGACGATTATCTCGGGATTGCAAGATAACCAAACAAAACTTTTAGTGGATTTCTACTTATTTTATTAAATATCATCTCCACCAAACAGGACAAGCTTGCATCTGTTATAGTTTTGGAGAAAAATGTGTTCATTTCATGTATGCGCGAAATGCCTTAAAAATGGCTTTAAAATGGATTTGGAGCATGGAGACGATTATCTCGGGATTGCAAGATAACCAAACAAAACTTTTAGTGGATTTCTACTTATTTTATTAAATATCATCTCCACCAAACAGGACAAGCTTGCATCTGTTATAGTTTTGGAGAAAAATGTGTTCATTTCATGTATGCGCGAAATGCCTTAAAAATGGCTTTAAAATGGATTTGGAGCATGGAGACGATTATCTCGGGATTGCAAGATAACCAAACAAAACTTTTAGTGGATTTCTACTTATTTTATTAAATATCATCTCCACCAAACAGGACAAGCTTGCATCTGTTATAGTTTTGGAGAAAAATGTGTTCATTTCATGTATGCGCGAAATGCCTTAAAAATGGCTTTAAAATGGATTTGGAGCATGGAGACGATTATCTCGGGATTGCAAGATAACCAAACAAAACTTTTAGTGGATTTCTACTTATTTTATTAAATATCATCTCCACCAAACAGGACAAGCTTGCATCTGTTATAGTTTTGGAGAAAAATGTGTTCATTTCATGTATGCGCGAAATGCCTTAAAAATGGCTTTAAAATGGATTTGGAGCATGGAGACGATTATCTCGGGATTGCAAGATAACCAAACAAAACTTTTAGTGGATTTCTACTTATTTTATTAAATATCATCTCCACCAAACAGGACAAGCTTGCATCTGTTATAGTTTTGGAGAAAAATGTGTTCATTTCATGTATGCGCGAAATGCCTTAAAAATGGCTTTAAAATGGATTTGGAGCATGGAGACGATTATCTCGGGATTGCAAGATAACCAAACAAAACTTTTAGTGGATTTCTACTTATTTTATTAAATATCATCTCCACCAAACAGGACAAGCTTGCATCTGTTATAGTTTTGGAGAAAAATGTGTTCATTTCATGTATGCGCGAAATGCCTTAAAAATGGCTTTAAAATGGATTTGGAGCATGGAGACGATTATCTCGGGATTGCAAGATAACCAAACAAAACTTTTAGTGGATTTCTACTTATTTTATTAAATATCATCTCCACCAAACAGGACAAGCTTGCATCTGTTATAGTTTTGGAGAAAAATGTGTTCATTTCATGTATGCGCGAAATGCCTTAAAAATGGCTTTAAAATGGATTTGGAGCATGGAGACGATTATCTCGGGATTGCAAGATAACCAAACAAAACTTTTAGTGGATTTCTACTTATTTTATTAAATATCATCTCCACCAAACAGGACAAGCTTGCATCTGTTATAGTTTTGGAGAAAAATGTGTTCATTTCATGTATGCGCGAAATGCCTTAAAAATGGCTTTAAAATGGATTTGGAGCATGGAGACGATTATCTCGGGATTGCAAGATAACCAAACAAAACTTTTAGTGGATTTCTACTTATTTTATTAAATATCATCTCCACCAAACAGGACAAGCTTGCATCTGTTATAGTTTTGGAGAAAAATGTGTTCATTTCATGTATGCGCGAAATGCCTTAAAAATGGCTTTAAAATGGATTTGGAGCATGGAGACGATTATCTCGGGATTGCAAGATAACCAAACAAAACTTTTAGTGGATTTCTACTTATTTTATTAAATATCATCTCCACCAAACAGGACAAGCTTGCATCTGTTATAGTTTTGGAGAAAAATGTGTTCATTTCATGTATGCGCGAAATGCCTTAAAAATGGCTTTAAAATGGATTTGGAGCATGGAGACGATTATCTCGGGATTGCAAGATAACCAAACAAAACTTTTAGTGGATTTCTACTTATTTTATTAAATATCATCTCCACCAAACAGGACAAGCTTGCATCTGTTATAGTTTTGGAGAAAAATGTGTTCATTTCATGTATGCGCGAAATGCCTTAAAAATGGCTTTAAAATGGATTTGGAGCATGGAGACGATTATCTCGGGATTGCAAGATAACCAAACAAAACTTTTAGTGGATTTCTACTTATTTTATTAAATATCATCTCCACCAAACAGGACAAGCTTGCATCTGTTATAGTTTTGGAGAAAAATGTGTTCATTTCATGTATGCGCGAAATGCCTTAAAATGGCTTTAAAATGGATTTGGAGCATGGAGACGATTATCTCGGGATTGCAAGATAACCAAACAAAACTTTTAGTGGATTTCTACTTATTTTATTAAATATCATCTCCACCAAACAGGACAAGCTTGCATCTGTTATAGTTTTGGAGAAAAATGTGTTCATTTCATGTATGCGCGAAATGCCTTAAAAATGGCTTTAAAATGGATTTGGAGCATGGAGACGATTATCTCGGGATTGCAAGATAACCAAACAAAACTTTTAGTGGATTTCTACTTATTTTATTAAATATCATCTCCACCAAACAGGACAAGCTTGCATCTGTTATAGTTTTGGAGAAAAATGTGTTCATTTCATGTATGCGCGAAATGCCTTAAAAATGGCTTTAAAATGGATTTGGAGCATGGAGACGATTATCTCGGGATTGCAAGATAACCAAACAAAACTTTTAGTGGATTTCTACTTATTTTATTAAATATCATCTCCACCAAACAGGACAAGCTTGCATCTGTTATAGTTTTGGAGAAAAATGTGTTCATTTCATGTATGCGCGAAATGCCTTAAAAATGGCTTTAAAATGGATTTGGAGCATGGAGACGATAATCTCGGGATTGCAAGATAACCAAACAAAACTTTTAGTGGATTTCTACTTATTTTATTAAATATCATCTCCACCAAACAGGACAAGCTTGCATCTGTTATAGTTTTGGAGAAAAATGTGTTCATTTCATGTATGCGCGAAATGCCTTAAAAATGGCTTTAAAATGGATTTGGAGCATGGAGACGATTATCTCGGGATTGCAAGATAACCAAACAAAACTTTTAGTGGATTTCTACTTATTTTATTAAATATCATCTCCACCAAACAGGACAAGCTTGCATCTGTTATAGTTTTGGAGAAAAATGTGTTCATTTCATGTATGCGCGAAATGCCTTAAAAATGGCTTTAAAATGGATTTGGAGCATGGAGACGATTATCTCGGGATTGCAAGATAACCAAACAAAACTTTTAGTGGATTTCTACTTATTTTATTAAATATCATCTCCACCAAACAGGACAAGCTTGCATCTGTTATAGTTTTGGAGAAAAATGTGTTCATTTCATGTATGCGCGAAATGCCTTAAAAATGGCTTTAAAATGGATTTGGAGCATGGAGACGATTATCTCGGGATTGCAATATAACCAAACAAAACTTTTAGTGGATTTCTACTTATTTTATTAAATATCATCTCCACCAAACAGGACAAGCTTGCATCTGTTATAGTTTTGGAGAAAAATGTGTTCATTTCATGTATGCGCGAAATGCCTTAAAAATGGCTTTAAAATGGATTTGGAGCATGGAGACGATTATCTCGGGATTGCAAGATAACCAAACAAAACTTTTAGTGGATTTCTACTTATTTTATTAAATATCATCTCCACCAAACAGAACAAGCTTGCATCTGTTATAGTTTTGGAGAAAAATGTGTTCATTTCATGTATGCGCGAAATGCCTTAAAAATGGCTTTAAAATGGATTTGGAGCATGGAGACGATTATCTCGGGATTGCAAGATAACCAAACAAAACTTTTAGTGGATTTCTACTTATTTTATTAAATATCATCTCCACCAAACAGGACAAGCTTGCATCTGTTATAGTTTTGGAGAAAAATGTGTTCATTTCATGTATGCGCGAAATGCCTTAAAAATGGCTTTAAAATGGATTTGGAGCATGGAGACGATTATCTCGGGATTGCAATATAACCAAACAAAACTTTTAGTGGATTTCTACTTATTTTATTAAATATCATCTCCACCAAACAGGACAAGCTTGCATCTGTTATAGTTTTGGAGAAAAATGTGTTCATTTCATGTATGCGCGAAATGCCTTAAAAATGGCTTTAAAATGGATTTGGAGCATGGAGACGATTATCTCGGGATTGCAAGATAACCAAACAAAACTTTTAGTGAATTTCTACTTATTTTATTAAATATCATCTCCACCAAACAGGACAAGCTTGCATCTGTTATAGTTTTGGAGAAAAATGTGTTCATTTCATGTATGCGCGAAATGCCTTAAAAATGGCTTTAAAATGGATTTGGAGCATGGAGACGATTATCTCGGGATTGCAAGATAACCAAACAAAACTTTTAGTGGATTTCTACTTATTTTATTAAATATCATCTCCACCAAACAGGACAAGCTTGCATCTGTTATAGTTTTTGGAGAAAAATGTGTTCATTTCATGTATGCGCGAAATGCCTTAAAAATGGCTTTAAAATGGATTTGGAGCATGGAGACGATTATCTCGGGATTGCAAGATAACCAAACAAAACTTTTAGTGGATTTCTACTTATTTTATTAAATATCATCTCCACCAAACAGGACAAGCTTGCATCTGTTATAGTTTTGGAGAAAAATGTGTTCATTTCATGTATGCGCGAAATGCCTTAAAAATGGCTTTAAAATGGATTTGGAGCATGGAGACGATTATCTCGGGATTGCAAGATAACCAAACAAAACTTTTAGTGGATTTCTACTTATTTTATTAAATATCATCTCCACCAAACAGGACAAGCTTGCATCTGTTATAGTTTTGGAGAAAAATGTGTTCATTTCATGTATGCGCGAAATGCCTTAAAAATGGCTTTAAAATGGATTTGGAGCATGGAGACGATTATCTCGGGATTGCAAGATAACCAAACAAAACTTTTAGTGGATTTCTACTTATTTTATTAAATATCATCTCCACCAAACAGGACAAGCTTGCATCTGTTATAGTTTTGGAGAAAAATGTGTTCATTTCATGTATGCGCGAAATGCCTTAAAAATGGCTTTAAAATGGATTTGGAGCATGGAGACGATTATCTCGGGATTGCAAGATAACCAAACAAAACTTTTAGTGGATTTCTACTTATTTTATTAAATATCATCTCCACCAAACAGGACAAGCTTGCATCTGTTATAGTTTTGGAGAAAAATGTGTTCATTTCATGTATGCGCGAAATGCCTTAAAAATGGCTTTAAAATGGATTTGGAGCATGGAGACGATTATCTCGGGATTGCAATATAACCAAACAAAACTTTTAGTGGATTTCTACTTATTTTATTAAATATCATCTCCACCAAACAGGACAAGCTTGCATCTGTTATAGTTTTGGAGAAAAATGTGTTCATTTCATGTATGCGCGAAATGCCTTAAAAATGGCTTTAAAATGGATTTGGGCATGGAGACGATTATCTCGGGATTGCAAGATAACCAAACAAAACTTTTAGTGGATTTCTACTTATTTTATTAAATATCATCTCCACCAAACAGGACAAGCTTGCATCTGTTATAGTTTTGGAGAAAAATGTGTTCATTTCATGTATGCGCGAAATGCCTTAAAAATGGCTTTAAAATGAGATTTGGAGCATGGAGACGATTATCTCGGGATTGCAAGATAACCAAACAAAACTTTTAGTGGATTTCTACTTATTTTATTAAATATCATCTCCACCAAACAGGACAAGCTTGCATCTGTTATAGTTTTGGAGAAAAATGTGTTCATTTCATGTATGCGCGAAATGCCTTAAAAATGGCTTTAAAATGGATTTGGAGCATGGAGACGATTATCTCGGGATTGCAAGATAACCAAACAAAACTTTTAGTGGATTTCTACTTATTTTATTAAATATCATCTCCACCAAACAGGAAAAGCTTGCATCTGTTATAGTTTTGGAGAAAAATGTGTTCATTTCATGTATGCGCGAAATGCCTTAAAAATGGCTTTAAAATGGATTTGGAGCATGGAGACGATTATCTCGGGATTGCAATATAACCAAACAAAACGTTTAGTGGATTTCTACTTATTTTATTAAATATCATCTCCACCAAACAGGACAAGCTTGCATCTGTTATAGTTTTGGAGAAAAATGTGTTCATTTCATGTATGCGCGAAATGCCTTAAAAATGGCTTTAAAATGGATTTGGAGCATGGAGACGATTATCTCGGGATTGTAAGATAACCAAACAAAACTTTTAGTGGATTTCTACTTATTTTATTAAATATCATCTCCACCAAACAGGACAAGCTTGCATCTGTTATAGTTTTGGAGAAAAATGTGTTCATTTCATGTATGCGCGAAATGCCTTAAAAATGGCTTTAAAATGGATTTGGAGCATGGAGACGATTATCTCGGGATTGCAAGATAACCAAACAAAACTTTTAGTGGATTTCTACTTATTTTATTAAATATCATCTCCACCAAACAGGACAAGCTTGCATCTGTTATAGTTTTGGAGAAAAATGTGTTCATTTCATGTATGCGCGAAATGCCTTAAAAATGGCTTTAAAATGGATTTGGAGCATGGAGACGATTATCTCGGGATTGCAAGATAACCAAACAAAACTTTTAGTGGATTTCTACTTATTTTATTAAATATCATCTCCACCAAACAGGACAAGCTTGCATCTGTTATAGTTTTGGAGAAAAATGTGTTCATTTCATGTATGCGCGAAATGCCTTAAAATGGCTTTAAAATGGATTTGGAGCATGGAGACGATTATCTCGGGATTGCAAGATAACCAAACAAAACTTTTAGTGGATTTCTACTTATTTTATTAAATATCATCTCCACCAAACAGGACAAGCTTGCATCTGTTATAGTTTTGGAGAAAAATGTGTTCATTTCATGTATGCGCGAAATGCCTTAAAAATGGCTTTAAAATGGATTTGGAGCATGGAGACGATTATCTCGGGATTGCAAGATAACCAAACAAAACTTTTAGTGGATTTCTACTTATTTTATTAAATATCATCTCCACCAAACAGGACAAGCTTGCATCTGTTATAGTTTTGGAGAAAAATGTGTTCATTTCATGTATGCGCGAAATGCCTTAAAAATGGCTTTAAAATGGATTTGGAGCATGGAGACGATTATCTCGGGATTGCAAGATAACCAAACAAAACTTTTAGTAAATTTCTACTTATTTTATTAAATATCATCTCCACCAAACAGGACAAGCTTGCATGTGTTATAGTTTTGGAGAAAAATGTGTTCATTTCATGTATGCGCAAAATGCCTTTGAAATGGCTTTAAAATGGATTTGGAGCATGGAGACGATTATCTCGGGATTGCAAGATAACCAAACAAAACTTTTAGTGGATTTCTACTTATTTTATTAAATATCATCTCCACCAAACAGGACAAGCTTGCATCTGTTATAGTTTTGGAGAAAAATGTGTTCATTTCATGTATGCGCGAAATGCCTTAAAAATGGCTTTAAAATGGATTTGGAGCATGGAGACGATTATCTCGGGATTGCAAGATAACCAAACAAAACTTTTAGTGGTTTTCTACTTATTTTATTAAATATCATCTCCACCAAACAGGACAAGCTTGCATGTGTTATAGTTTTGGAGAAAAATGTGTTCATTTCATGTATGCGCAAAATGCCTTTGAAATGGCTTTAAAATGGATTTGGAGCATGGAGACGATTATCTCAGGATGGCAATATAAACAAACGAAACTTTTAGTAGATTTCTACTTATTTTATTAAATATGATCTCCACCAAACAGGACAAGCTTGCATCTGTTATAGTTTTGGAGAAAAATGTGTTCATTTCATGTATGCGCGAAATGCCTTAAAAATGGCTTTAAAATGGATTTGGAGCATGGAGACGATTATCTCGGGATTGCAAGATAACCAAACAAAACTTTTAGTGGATTTCTACTTATTTTATTAAATATCGTCTCCACCAAACAGGACAAGCTTGCATCTGTTATAGTTTTGGAGAAAAATGTGTTCATTTCATGTATGCGCGAAATGCCTTAAAAATGGCTTTAAAATGGATTTGGAGCATGGAGACGATTATCTCGGGATTGCAAGATAACCAAACAAAACTTTTAGTGGATTTCTACTTATTTTATTAAATATCATCTCCACCAAACAGGACAAGCTTGCATCTGTTATAGTTTTGGAGAAAAATGTGTTCATTTCATGTATGCGCGAAATGCCTTAAAAATGGCTTTAAAATGGATTTGGAGCATGGAGACGATTATCTCGGGATTGCAAGATAACCAAACAAAACTTTTAGTGGATTTCTACTTATTTTATTAAATATCATCTCCACCAAACAGGACAAGCTTGCATCTGTTATAGTTTTGGAGAAAAATGTGTTCATTTCATGTATGCGCGAAATGCCTTAAAAATGGCTTTAAAATGGATTTGGAGCATGGAGACGATTATCTCGGGATTGCAAGATAACCAAACAAAACTTTTAGTGGATTTCTACTTATTTTATTAAATATCATCTCCACCAAACAGGACAAGCTTGCATGTGTTATAGTTTTGGAGAAAAATGTGTTCATTTCATGTATGCGCAAAATGCCTTTGAAATGGCTTTAAAATGGATTTGGAGCATGGAGACGATTATCTCGGGATTGCAAGATAACCAAACAAAACTTTTAGTGGATTTCTACTTATTTTATTAAATATCATCTCCACCAAACAGGACAAGCTTGCATCTGTTATAGTTTTGGAGAAAAATGTGTTCATTTCATGTATGCGCGAAATGCCTTAAAAATGGCTTTAAAATGGATTTGGAGCATGGAGACGATTATCTCGGGATTGCAAGATAACCAAACAAAACTTTTAGTGGATTTCTACTTATTTTATTAAATATCATCTCCACCAAACAGGACAAGCTTGCATCTGTTATAGTTTTGGAGAAAAATGTGTTCATTTCATGTATGCGCGAAATGCCTTAAAAATGGCTTTAAAATGGATTTGGAGCATGGAGACGATTATCTCGGGATTGCAAGATAACCAAACAAAACTTTTAGTGGATTTCTACTTATTTTATTAAATATCATCTCCACCAAACAGGACAAGCTTGCATGTGTTATAGTTTTGGAGAAAAATGTGTTCATTTCATGTATGCGCAAAATGCCTTTGAAATGGCTTTAAAATGGATTTGGAGCATGGAGACGATTATCTCAGGATGGCAATATAAACAAACGAAACTTTTAGTAGATTTCTACTTATTTTATTAAATATTATCTCCACCAAACAGGACAAGCTTGCATCTGTTATAGTTTTGGAGAAAAATGTGTTCATTTCATGTATGCGCGAAATGCCTTAAAAATGGCTTTAAAATGGATTTGGAGCATGGAGACGATTATCTCGGGATTGCAAGATAACCAAACAAAACTTTTAGTGGATTTCTACTTATTTTATTAAATATCATCTCCACCAAACAGGACAAGCTTGCATCTGTTATAGTTTTGGAGAAAAATGTGTTCATTTCATGTATGCGCGAAATGCCTTAAAAATGGCTTTAAAATGGATTTGGAGCATGAAGACGATTATCTCGGGATTGCAATATAACCAAACAAAACTTTTAGTGGATTTCTACTTATTTTATTAAATATCATCTCCACCAAACAGGACAAGCTTGCATCTGTTATAGTTTTGGAGAAAAATGTGTTCATTTCATGTATGCGCGAAATGCCTTAAAAATGGCTTTAAAATGGATTTGGAGCATGGAGACGATTATCTCGGGATTGCAAGATAACCAAACAAAACTTTTAGTGGATTTCTACTTATTTTATTAAATATCATCTCCACCAAACAGGACAAGCTTGCATCTGTTATAGTTTTGGAGAAAAATGTGTTCATTTCATGTATGCGCGAAATGCCTTAAAAATGGCTTTAAAATGGATTTGGAGCATGGAGACGATTATCTCGGGATTGCAAGATAACCAAACAAAACTTTTAGTGGATTTCTACTTATTTTATTAAATATCATCTCCACCAAACAGGACAAGCTTGCATGTGTTATAGTTTTGGAGAAAAATGTGTTCATTTCATGTATGCGCAAAATGCCTTTGAAATGGCTTTAAAATGGATTTGGAGCATGGAGACGATTATCTCGGGATTGCAAGATAACCAAACAAAACTTTTAGTGGATTTCTACTTATTTTATTAAATATCATCTCCACCAAACAGGACAAGCTTGCATCTGTTATAGTTTTGGAGAAAAATGTGTTCATTTCATGTATGCGCGAAATGCCTTAAAAATGGCTTTAAAATGGATTTGGAGCATGGAGACGATTATCTCGGGATTGCAAGATAACCAAACAAAACCTTTAGTGGTTTTCTACTTATTTTATTAAATATGATCTCCACCAAACAGGTCAAGCTTGCATGTGTTATAGTTTTGGAGAAAAATGTGTTCATTTCATGTATGCGCAAAATGCCTTTGAAATGGCTTTAAAATGGATTTGGAGCATGGAGACGATTATCTCAGGATGGCAATATAAACAAACGAAACTTTTAGTAGATTTCTACTTATTTTATTAAATATTATCTCCACCAAACAGGACAAGCTTGCATCTGTTATAGTTTTGGAGAAAAATGTGTTCATTTCATGTATGCGCGAAATGCCTTAAAAATGGCTTTAAAATGGATTTGGAGCATGGAGACGATTATCTCGGGATTGCAAGATAACCAAACAAAACTTTTAGTGGATTTCTACTTATTTTATTAAATATCATCTCCACCAAACAGGACAAGCTTGCATCTGTTATAGTTTTGGAGAAAAATGTGTTCATTTCATGTATGCGCGAAATGCCTTAAAAATGGCTTTAAAATGGATTTGGAGCATGGAGACGATTATCTCGGGATTGCAAGATAACCAAACAAAACTTTTAGTGGATTTCTACTTATTTTATTAAATATCATCTCCACCAAACAGGACAAGCTTGCATCTGTTATAGTTTTGGAGAAAAATGTGTTCATTTCATTTATGCGCGAAATGCCTTAAAAATGGCTTTAAAATGGATTTGGAGCATGGAGACGATTATCTCGGGATTGCAAGATAACCAAACAAAACTTTTAGTGGATTTCTACTTATTTTATTAAATAGCATCTCCAACAAACAGGACAAGCTTGCATCTGTTATAGTTTTGGAGAAAAATGTGTTCATTTCATGTATGCGCGAAATGCCTTAAAAATGGCTTTAAAATGGATTTGGAGCATGGAGACGATTATCTCGGGATTGCAAGATAACCAAACAAAACTTTTAGTGGATTTCTACTTATTTTATTAAATATCATCTCCACCAAACAGGACAAGCTTTCATCTGTTATAGTTTTGGAGAAAAATGTGTTCATTTCATGTATGCGCGAAATGCCTTAAAAATGGCTTTAAAATGGATTTGGAGCATGGAGACGATTATCTCAGGATTGCAAGATAACCAAACAAAACTTTTAGTGGATTTCTACTTATTTTATTAAATATCATCTCCACCAAACAGGACAAGCTTGCATGTGTTATAGTTTTGGAGAAAAATGTGTTCATTTCATGTATGCGCAAAATGCCTTTGAAATGGCTTTAAAATGGATTTGGAGCATGGAGACGATTATCTCAGGATGGCAATATAAACAAACGAAACTTTTAGTAGATTTCTACTTATTTTATTAAATATTATCTCCACCAAACAGGACAAGCTTGCATCTGTTATAGTTTTGGAGAAAAATGTGTTCATTTCATGTATGCGCGAAATGCCTTAAAAATGGCTTTAAAATGGATTTGGAGCATGGAGACGATTATCTCGGGATTGCAAGATAACCAAACAAAACTTTTAGTGGATTTCTACTTATTTTATTAAATATCATCTCCACCAAACAGGACAAGCTTGCATCTGTTATAGTTTTGGAGAAAAATGTGTTCATTTCATGTATGCGCGAAATGCCTTAAAAATGGCTTTAAAATGGATTTGGAGCATGAAGACGATTATCTCGGGATTGCAATATAACCAAACAAAACTTTTAGTGGATTTCTACTTATTTTATTAAATATCATCTCCACCAAACAGGACAAGCTTGCATCTGTTATAGTTTTGGAGAAAAATGTGTTCATTTCATGTATGCGCGAAATGCCTTAAAAATGGCTTTAAAATGGATTTGGAGCATGGAGGCGATTATCTCGGGATTGCAAGATAACCAAACAAAACTTTTAGTGGATTTCTACTTATTTTATTAAATATCATCTCCACCAAACAGGACAAGCTTGCATCTGTTATAGTTTTGGAGAAAAATGTGTTCATTTCATGTATGCGCGAAATGCCTTAAAAATGGCTTTAAAATGGATTTGGAGCATGGAGACGATTATCTCGGGATTGCAAGATAACCAAACAAAACTTTTAGTGGATTTCTACTTATTTTATTAAATATCATCTCCACCAAACAGGACAAGCTTGCATCTGTTATAGTTTTGGAGAAAAATGTGTTCATTTCATGTATGCGCGAAATGCCTTAAAAATGGCTTTAAAATGGATTTGGAGCATGGAGACGATTATCTCGGGATTGCAAGATAACTAGTGATGAGCGAGCATGCTTGTCACTACTCGGTACTCGCACGAGTATCACTGTACTCGGGCTGCTCGGCGGGGACCGAGTAATCTCGCGATACTCGTGCTTTACTCGTGGTCTTCATTTCTGCATGTTGGCGCTCTTTTGAGAGCCAGCCCTCATGCAGGGATTGGCTGGCAGACCACTGCAATGCCACAGCCCTGTTAGTTGTGGAATTGCAGTGATTGGCCGGCCTGCACAGCGTCACCGAGCCTTTATATCGGCCGGCGCGCTGTGCTCTGCTCACAGCTATTCTGACAGTGAGTGTAGGGAGAGTGTCGCTGATTCAGGGAAAGCTTTGCGGCCCTTTATAGCTTTTTCAGTTGCAGGGCTGCAAACAGTGTGACCAAAAGTCCTTCTCAGGACTATTCTAGTTGTATACAGGCAGGCAGGGTATAGCCAGGTCGGAGTACAGTAGCAGAGTCCTTCTCAGGACTATTGTTGCTATATACAGGCAGGGTATAGCCAGGTCTGAATACAGGCTAGTGACCAAAAGAGTCCTTGTCAGGACTATTGTAGCAGTATACAGGCAGGCAGGCAGGCAGGGTAGTGGTGACCGTATACCAGCCTTCATATCTGGGGCTGGTGTACACAGTGTAAAACAGTCCAGATAGTGTCTGACTTGTCTGTACTGTAATTGTCGCTCCCCAAAAAAACCTGTTAGTAGGTTATTATTGCGTCCGTGCTTGGTTTTTAAAACCGCACGTGTGTGCCTGTTGGTGGCAGCGTACAGGTGCACTGGTGTGCGTTTACCAAACTATTATATAACGCACAAGTGTAGTGTATAATACACGTCAGTCAGCAGTGGCTGATAGTGTCAGAGTTCTTAATTTTTGCTCCTAAAACCTGTGTTAGGTTATTATTGCGTCCGTGCTTGGTTTTTAAAACCGCACGTGTGTGCCTGTTGGTGGCAGCGTACAGGTGCACTGGTGTGCGTTTACCAAACTATTATATAACGCACAAGTGTAGTGTATAATACACGTCAGTCAGCAGTGGCTGATAGTGTCAGAGTTCTTAATTTTTGCTCCTAAAACCTGTGTTAGGTTATTATTGCGTCCGTGCTTGGTTTTTAAAACCGCACGTGTGTGCCTGTTGGTGGCAGCGTACAGGTGCACTGGTGTGCGTTTACCAAACTATTATATAACGCACAAGTGTAGTGTATAATACACGTCAGTCAGCAGTGGCTGATAGTGTCAGAGTTCTTAATTTTTGCTCCTAAAACCTGTGTTAGGTTATTATTGCGTCCGTGCTTGGTTTTTAAAACCGCACGTGTGTGCCTGTTGGTGGCAGCGTACAGGTGCACTGGTGTGCGTTTACCAAACTATTATATAACGCACAAGTGTAGTGTATAATACACGTCAGTCAGCAGTGGCTGATAGTGTCAGAGTTCTTAATTTTTGCTCCTAAAACCTGTGTTAGGTTATTATTGCGTCCGTGCTTGGTTTTTAAAACCGCACGTGTGTGCCTGTTGGTGGCAGCGTACAGGTGCACTGGTGTGCGTTTACCAAACTATTATATAACGCACAAGTGTAGTGTATAATACACGTCAGTCAGCAGTGGCTGATAGTGTCAGAGTTCTTAATTTTTGCTCCTAAAACCTGTGTTAGGTTATTATTGCGTCCGTGCTTGGTTTTTAAAACCGCACGTGTGTGCCTGTTGGTGGCAGCGTACAGGTGCACTGGTGTGCGTTTACCAAACTATTATATAACGCACAAGTGTAGTGTATAATACACGTCAGTCAGCAGTGGCTGATAGTGTCAGAGTTCTTAATTTTTGCTCCTAAAACCTGTGTTAGGTTATTATTGCGTCCGTGCTTGGTTTTTAAAACCGCACGTGTGTGCCTGTTGGTGGCAGCGTACAGGTGCACTGGTGTGCGTTTACCAAACTATTATATAACGCACAAGTGTAGTGTATAATACACGTCAGTCAGCAGTGGCTGATAGTGTCAGAGTTCTTAATTTTTGCTCCTAAAACCTGTGTTAGGTTATTATTGCGTCCGTGCTTGGTTTTTAAAACCGCACGTGTGTGCCTGTTGGTGGCAGCGTACAGGTGCACTGGTGTGCGTTTACCAAACTATTATATAACGCACAAGTGTAGTGTATAATACACGTCAGTCAGCAGTGGCTGATAGTGTCAGAGTTCTTAATTTTTGCTCCTAAAACCTGTGTTAGGTTATTATTGCGTCCGTGCTTGGTTTTTAAAACCGCACGTGTGTGCCTGTTGGTGGCAGCGTACAGGTGCACTGGTGTGCGTTTACCAAACTATTATATAACGCACAAGTGTAGTGTATAATACACGTCAGTCAGCAGTGGCTGATAGTGTCAGAGTTCTTAATTTTTGCTCCTAAAACCTGTGTTAGGTTATTATTGCGTCCGTGCTTGGTTTTTAAAACCGCACGTGTGTGCCTGTTGGTGGCAGCGTACAGGTGCACTGGTGTGCGTTTACCAAACTATTATATAACGCACAAGTGTAGTGTATAATACACGTCAGTCAGCAGTGGCTGATAGTGTCAGAGTTCTTAATTTTTGCTCCTAAAACCTGTGTTAGGTTATTATTGCGTCCGTGCTTGGTTTTTAAAACCGCACGTGTGTGCCTGTTGGTGGCAGCGTACAGGTGCACTGGTGTGCGTTTACCAAACTATTATATAACGCACAAGTGTAGTGTATAATACACGTCAGTCAGCAGTGGCTGATAGTGTCAGAGTTCTTAATTTTTGCTCCTAAAACCTGTGTTAGGTTATTATTGCGTCCGTGCTTGGTTTTTAAAACCGCACGTGTGTGCCTGTTGGTGGCAGCGTACAGGTGCACTTGTGTGCAATTTCCAGAAACTTTGATATAACGCACAAGTAGTGAATATACACGTCAGCAGTGCACAGCATTGCAAAATGCGCAAGGGCATTGGCAAGGAACAAGGAAGTGGACGTGATGGTGGTGCAGGCAGAGGCCGAGGTCGTGGGCAAGCTCTAATTTCGCCACAACAAAGGGCCACATCTAGTCGCTCGCACGTCCTGTCCCAAATTCTTGGGGACCGCAGCAGTACACCGCTCTTGAACCAAGACCAGTGTCAACAGGTTGTTAGTTGGATAGCGGATAATGCTTCCAGTCAGATTGGCACCACCACAAACACTCTGTCTTCCACACGGTCAAGTGTCAGTAGCCGTGATACTGCACCGCACATTTCTGAACCTGATCCTCCTTCCTACCACCAGGCTGAGTACACGTCCTCCTCGGACATTAATGATCCCACACTTGGACACTCGGAAGAGCTGTTCACGTTTCCATTCACACATTCTGGCCTCTCGCCAGCTCATATTGAAGTGGGTCATGAGGAGATCGTCTGTACAGATAGCCAAATATTTGAGCAGCCACGTTCTCACGAAGTTGGCAACGTGTCTCAACAAGTGGTGGACGATGATGAGACACAATTGTCAGCAAGTCAGGAGGAGGAGCAGGGTGCGGAAGAGGAAGACGACGTGGTGGATGATCCAGTAACTGACCCAACCTGGCAGGAGGATATGCAGAGCGAGGACAGCAGTGCACAGGGGGAGGGAGGCGTAGCATCACAACAGGCAGTAAGAAGCAGGGTGGTGGCCCCAGGCAGAAGTCAGGCAACCGTTCCCCGTAACAACACGACGACACAAGGTGCCTGTACAAATGTTAGGTCTTCACGAGTCTGGCAGTTTTTTAAGTTGGATCCAGATGATTCAAAAAAGGCCATTTGCAACACCTGCCGTGCCAGCATCAGCAGGGGTACCAAAACTAGCAGCCTGACCACCACCAGCATGATCAGGCACATGTCAGCCAAGCACCCGACTTTGTGGGAAGTACAACAGAGTCGAGGAGCAGTGCTTGCTGATGTCACTGCTACGTCTTCGCTGGTTGTGCATGCGAGCCAATCCTCTGTCCATGCTGCCTGCGAACAAGCCTCCTCCACTCCTGCACCTGCAGTTGCCTACGCAGAAAGAACACCATCATCAAGCACGTCCTTGTCCCAGCGCAGCGTTCAGTTATCCATTCAGCAAACCTTTGAACGCAGGCGCAAATACACTGCCAACACCCCACATGCCACAGTTCTAAATGCTAACATTTCGCGACTGCTTGCGCTGGAAATGTTGCCTTTTAGGCTGGTGGAGACAGAAGCATTCCGTGACCTGATGGCGGCAGCTGTCCCACGTTACTCGGTCCCCAGCCGCCACTATTTCTCCCGGTGTGCCGTCCCCGCGTTGCATAACCACGTGTCACAAAACATCACACGTGCCCTGAACAACGCTGTTTCACCCAAAGTCCACCTAACCACAGACACGTGGACAAGTGCTTGTGGGCAAGGCCGCTACATCTCGTTGACGGCACACTGGGTTAATATTGTGGAAGCTGGGACCCAGTCTGAGCGAGGGACGGAACACGTCCTTCCCACACCAAGGTTTGCAGGCCCTACCTCAGTCAGTGTTTCACCCACACTCTACAGCTCCGGAATGTCATGCTCTTCAGCCTCCTCCTCCTCCTGCGCATCCTCATCCACTGTGCCCTCCACACCAGTCACAAGCTGGAAGCACTGCAGCACTGCCTCGGCGAAGCGGCAACAGGCTGTGCTGAAGCTAATCTGCATAGGTGACAAACCCCACAATGCAGAAGAGCTGTGGACAGCTCTGAAACAGCAGGCAGATCACTGGCTCACACCTCTGAACCTAAAGCCAGGAAAGGTCGTTTGTGACAATGGCCGGAACCTGGTGGCGGCTTTGAGGCGAGGCCAGCTGACACATGTTCCATGCGTGGCCCATGTGCTCAACCTCGTGGTTCAGCGGTTTATAAAGTCATACCCAGAGCTGTCTGATCTGCTGGTAAAAGTTCGCCGCCTGTCTGCACATTTTCGAAAGTCACCTACTGCTTCAGCCGGCCTTGCCGGCTTTCAGCGCCGTTTGCATCTTCCGGCTCACAGACTGGTGTGTGATGTCCCCACGCGTTGGAATTCAACTCTGCACATGTTGGTCAGGATATGTGAGCAGAAGAGGGCAGTTGTTGAGTACCTGCATCACCTAAGCCGTCGGGAAATGGGTCAAACTCCACACATAACACCTGAGGAGTGGAGATGGATGTCAGACCTATGTACCATCCTCCAAAACTTTGAGGACTCCACCAAGATGGTGAGTGGTGATGACGCCATTATTAGCGTCACCATACCGCTACTCTGCCTTCTAAAACGGTCCCTGCTGAAAAACAAACATGATGCATTGCAGGCGGAGCGCGATGAGTTGCAGCAAGAAACAGTAGTGGGTGTGGGTGATAACACACAGCCCAGCCTCGTCTCATCACAACGTGCAGTGGAGGACTATGACGAGGAGGAGGATGAAGACATGGAGCAACTCTCCGGCCAAATTGAGGATATGACATGCACACCAGTCATATCCTCGATTCAGCGTGGCTGGCCAGAGGACAGGGTAGATGAGGAGGAGGAGGAGGAGGAGGAGGAGGAGGACAGCATGTTCAGTCATCTTGTTGGTCAGGCTACTGAAGTCCTGGCTGTTAAGAGTCTGGCGCACATGGCTGACTTTATGGTAAGCTGCCTGTCTCGTGACCCTCGCGTTAAGAACATCTTGGCCGACAATCATTACTGGTTGGTAACACTGTTAGACCCACGCTACAAGGAGAACTTTTTGTCTCTTATTCCCGTGGATGAGAGGTCAACCAAAATGCAGCAGTTTCGGAAGGCCATACTCACGGAAGTAGGCAAAGCATTCCCCTCACAAAACGCTAGCGGCATAGGTCAGG
The DNA here is from genome assembly GCF_048569485.1 of Anomaloglossus baeobatrachus. NCBI lineage: Eukaryota > Metazoa > Chordata > Amphibia > Anura > Aromobatidae > Anomaloglossus > Anomaloglossus baeobatrachus. The sequence goes on along the minus strand of NW_027443596.1, from coordinate 17,586 downwards.
AATCAGTGGACAACCGAGGCGTACAGCCGAGAGAGGCACAAGTCCAATCCGCCAGAGGTAGGGGAACAGTCTTTAAGATGTGGGACAGTTTTCTCAGCCCCTCACGTACCACAGCCCCTGAGGTGCGGGGTAGTGCCACAAGAAATCCTAAGTTTGCCCAGATGCTGAAGGAGTACCTTGCAGATCGAACAACTGTACTCCGACATTCCTCTGTGCCTTACAATTATTGGGTATCCAAGCTGGACACGTGGCATGAATTGGCTCTCTACGCCTTGGAAGTCCTGGCCTGCCCTGCTGCTAGCGTTTTGTCAGAGCGTGTTTTTAGTGCCGCAGGTGGAATCATTACAGATAAACGCACCCGCCTGTCAACTGAAAATGCTGACAGGCTGACTCTGATAAAGATGAACAAGGGTTGGATTGGGCCAGACTTCACCACACCACCAGCAAATGAGAGCGGAATTTAAAGTTTGCCATGTACCTCCACTCACCCATGGGTACACTTCTCGACTTTGGATAATCGCTGGACTGCTCCTCCTTCTCCTCATGCGCCATCATGATGACCGTTACAATAGTTAGGTCTTTGTTTCAGGTATACCCCCAGTGGTAAATTTTTTCGCCCATTCTTTGCAGAATGGACATTACAACGACAGGAGACCCGCTCCTTTGCAATGGGAACAATGTTTTGAGGCCCTCATGCACGTCTCTACCCAGGGACAACGTGTAGCCTCCCAATTTTTGGCTGCCCTGCCTAAGGGCTATACTATAATACACCCACTTCCTTAAAATGGACACTTAATGTTTTGAGGCCCTCATGCACGTCTCTACCCAGGGACAATGTGGAGCCTCCCAATTTTTGGCTGCCCTGGCAAAGGGCTATACTGAAATAGACCCACTTCCTTACAATGGGCACTTCAGGTTTAAAGGCCATCATGCACGTCTCTATCCAGGGACAATGTGGAGCCTCCCAATTTTTGGCTGCCCTGCCTAAGGGCTATACTATAATACACCCACTTCCTTAAAATGGACACTTAATGTTTTGAGGCCCTCATGCACGTCTCTACCCAGGGACAATGTGGAGCCTCCCAATTTTTGGCTGCCCTGGCAAAGGGCTATACTGAAATAGACCCACTTCCTTACAATGGGCACTTCAGGTTTAAAGGCCATCATGCACGTCTCTATCCAGGGACAATGTGGAGCCTCCCAATTTTTGGCTGCCCTGCCTAAGGGCTATACTATAATACACCCACTTCCTTAAAATGGACACTTAATGTTTTGAGGCCCTCATGCACGTCTCTACCCAGGGACAATGTGGAGCCTCCCAATTTTTGGCTGCCCTGGCAAAGGGCTATACTGAAATAGACCCACTTTCTTACAATGGGCACTTCAGGTTTAAAGGCCATCATGCACGTCTCTATCCAGGGACAATGTGGAGCCTCCCAATTTTTGGCTGCCCTGCCTAAGGGCTATACTATAATACACCCACTTCCTTAAAATGGACACTTAATGTTTTGAGGCCCTCATGCACGTCTCTACCCAGGGACAATGTGGAGCCTCCCAATTTTTGGCTGCCCTGGCAAAGGGCTATACTGAAATAGACCCACTTCCTTACAATGGGCACTTCAGGTTTAAAGGCCATCATGCACGTCTCTATCCAGGGACAATGTGGAGCCTCCCAATTTTTGGCTGCCCTGCCTAAGGGCTATACTATAATACACCCACTTCCTTAAAATGGACACTTAATGTTTTGAGGCCCTCATGCACGTCTCTACCCAGGGACAATGTGGAGCCTCCCAATTTTTGGCTGCCCTGGCAAAGGGCTATACTGAAATAGACCCACTTCCTTACAATGGGCACTTCAGGTTTAAAGGCCATCATGCACGTCTCTATCCATGGACAATGTGGAGCCTCCCAATTTTTGGCTGCCCTGCCTAAGGGCTATACTGAAATACACCCACTTCCTTAAAATGGACACTTAATGTTTTGAGGCCCTCATGCACGTCTCTACCCAGGGACAATGTGGAGCCTCCCAATTTTTGGCTGCCCTGGCAAAGGGCTATACTGAAATAGACCCACTTCCTTACAATGGGCACTTCAGGTTTAAAGGCCATCATGCACGTCTCTACCCAGGGACAATGTGGAGCCTCCCAATTTTTGGCTGCCCTGCCTAAGGGCTATACTATAATACACCCACTTCCTGACAATGGACACTTAATGTTTTGAGGCCCTCATGCACGTCTGTATGCAGGGGCATTGGTGAACCTCACAATTTAGGACTGCCCTGGCAAAGGAAAATACTACAAAGACTCACTTCCTCAAAATGGGCACATTAGACTCAAGAGGCCTTCATGTACGTCTCTTCTCAGGGACATCGGAGTGCCACACAATGTTTTCACGTAAAATCTTTCATGTATTGATCTCAAAAAGTAACATACACCAGCTCTATCTCACTATTGGGTATGTGCCCTTAACATTTCCGCCATGAAAAATCATTTTGGGGTCATTTTGGAAGGTTTTCTGGTGAGTCCGTAAAAATGGCGTAAAACGCGGACAAAATTGTTCACAGCTGTGACTTTTGAGTGATAAATGCTTCAAGGGGTCTTCCCCATGCTGTTGCCATGTCATTTGAGCACTCTTCTGAGACTTTTGTGACATTTTTAGGGTTTCTCCATGCTGCCGGGAGGTCATTTCACAAAAATACTCGGGTCTCCCATAGGATAACATTGGGCTCGTTGCTCGGGCCGAGTACACGAGTATCTTGGGAGGCTCGGCCCGAGCTTCGAGCACCCGAGCTTTTTAGTACTCGCTCATCACTAAAGATAACCAAACAAAACTTTTAGTGGATTTCTACTTATTTTATTAAATATCATCTCCACCAAACAGGACAAGCTTGCATCTGTTATAGTTTTGGAGAAAAATGTGTTCATTTCATGTATGCGCGAAATGCCTTAAAAATGGCTTTAAAATGGATTTGGAGCATGGAGACGATTATCTCGGGATTGCAAGATAACCAAACAAAACTTTTAGTGGATTTCTACTTATTTTATTAAATATCATCTCCACCAAACAGGACAAGCTTGCATCTGTTATAGTTTTGGAGAAAAATGTGTTCATTTCATGTATGCGCGAAATGCCTTAAAAATGGCTTTAAAATGGATTTGGAGCATGGAGACGATTATCTCGGGATTGCAAGATAACCAAACAAAACTTTTAGTGGATTTCTACTTATTTTATTAAATATCATCTCCACCAAACAGGACAAGCTTGCATGTGTTATAGTTTTGGAGAAAAATGTGTTCATTTCATGTATGCGCAAAATGCCTTTGAAATGGCTTTAAAATGGATTTGGAGCATGGAGACGATTATCTCGGGATTGCAAGATAACCAAACAAAACTTTTAGTGGATTTCTACTTATTTTATTAAATATAATCTCCACCAAACAGGACAAGCTTGCATCTGTTATAGTTTTGGAGAAAAATGTGTTCATTTCATGTATGCGCGAAATGCCTTAAAAATGGCTTTAAAATGGATTTGGAGCATGGAGACGATTATCTCGGGATTGCAAGATAACCAAACAAAACTTTTAGTGGATTTCTACTTATTTTATTAAATACCATCTCCACCAAACAGGACAAGCTTGCATCTGTTATAGTTTTGGAGAAAAATGTGTTCATTTCATGTATGCGCGAAATGCCTTAAAAATGGCTTTAAAATGGATTTGGAGCATGGAGACGATTATCTCGGGATTGCAAGATAACCAAACAAAACTTTTAGTGGATTTCTACTTATTTTATTAAATATCATCTCCACCAAACAGGACAAGCTTGCATGTGTTATAGTTTTGGAGAAAAATGTGTTCATTTCATGTATGCGCAAAATGCCTTTGAAATGGCTTTAAAATGGATTTGGAGCATGGAGACGATTATCTCAGGATGGCAATATAAACAAACGAAACTTCAGATGCAAGCTTGTCCTGTTTGGTGGAGATGATATTTAATAAAATAAGTAGAAATCCACTAAAAGTTTTGTTTGGTTATATTGCAATCCCGAGATAATCGTCTCCATGCTCCAAATCCATTTTAAAGCCATTTTTAAGGCATTTCGCGCATACATGAAATGAACACATTTTTCTCCAAAACTATAACAGATGCAAGCTTGTCCTGTTTGGTGGAGATGATATTTAATAAAATAAGTAGAAATCCACTAAAAGTTTTGTTTGGTTATCTTGCAATCCCGAGATAATCGTCTCCATGCTCCAAATCCATTTTAAAGCCATTTTTAAGGCATTTCGCGCATACATGAAATGAACACATTTTTCTCCAAAACTATAACAGATGCAAGCTTGTCCTGTTTGGTGGAGATGATATTTAATAAAATAAGTAGAAATCCACTAAAAGTTTTGTTTGGTTATCTTGCAATCCCGAGATAATCGTCTCCATGCTCCAAATCCATTTTAAAGCCATTTTTAAGGCATTTCGCGCATACATGAAATGAACACATTTTTCTCCAAATCTATAACAGATGCAAGCTTGTCCTGTTTGGTGGAGATGATATTTATTAAAATAAGTAGAAATCCACTAAAAGTTTTGTTTGGTTATCTTGCAATCCCGAGATAATCGTCTCCATGCTCCAAATCCATTTTAAAGCCATTTTTAAGGCATTTCGCGCATACATGAAATGAACACATTTTTCTCCAAAACTATAACAGATGCAAGCGTGTCCTGTTTGGTGGAGATGATATTTAATAAAATAAGTAGAAATCCACTAAAAGTTTTGTTTGGTTATATTGCAATCCCGAGATAATCGTCTCCATGCTCCAAATCCATTTTAAAGCCATTTTTAAGGCATTTCGCGCATACATGAAAAGAAACACATTTTTCTCCAAAACTATAACAGATGCCAGCTTGTCCTGTTTGGTGGAGATGATATTTAATAAAATAAGTAGAAATCCACTAAAAGTTTTGTTTGGTTATCTTGCAATCCCGAGATAATCGTCTCCATGCTCCAAATCCATTTTAAAGCCATTTTTAAGGCATTTCGCGCATACATGAAATGAACACATTTTTCTCCAAAACTATAACAGATGCAAGCTTGTCCTGTCTGGTGGAGATGATATTTAATAAAATAAGTAGAAATCCACTAAAAGTTTTGTTTGGTTATCTTGCAATCCCGAGATAATCGTCTCCATGCTCCAAATCCATTTTAAAGCCATTTTTAAGGCATTTCGCGCATACATGAAATGAACACATTTTTCTCCAAAACTATAACAGATGCAAGCTTGTCCTGTTTGGTGGAGATGATATTTAATAAAATAAGTAGAAATCCACTAAAAGTTTTGTTTGGTTATCTTGCAATCCCGAGATAATCGTCTCCATGCTCCAAATCCATTTTAAAGCCATTTTTAAGGCATTTCGCGCATACATGAAATGAACACATTTTTCTCCAAAACTATAACAGATGCAAGCTTGTCCTGTTTGGTGGAGATGATATTTAATAAAATAAGTAGAAATCCACTAAAAGTTTTGTTTGGTTATCTTGCAATCCCGAGATAATCGTCTCCATGCTCCAAATCCATTTTAAAGCCATTTTTAAGGCATTTCGCGCATACATGAAATGAACACATTTTTCTCCAAAACTATAACAGATGCAAGCTTGTCCTGTCTGGTGGAGATGATATTTAATAAAATAAGTAGAAATCCACTAAAAGTTTTGTTTGGTTATCTTGCAATCCCGAGATAATCGTCTCCATGCTCCAAATCCATTTTAAAGCCATTTTTAAGGCATTTCGCGCATACATGAAATGAACACATTTTTCTCCAAAACTATAACAGATGCAAGCTTGTCCTGTTTGGTGGAGATGATATTTAATAAAATAAGTAGAAATCCACTAAAAGTTTTGTTTGGTTATATTGCAATCCCGAGATAATCGTCTCCATGCTCCAAATCCATTTTAAAGCCATTTTTAAGGCATTTCGCGCATACATGAAATGAACACATTTTTCTCCAAAACTATAACAGATGCAAGCTTGTCCTGTTTGGTGGAGATGATATTTAATAAAATAAGTAGAAATCCACTAAAAGTTTTGTTTGGTTATCTTGCAATCCCGAGATAATCGTCTCCATGCTCCAAATCCATTTTAAAGCCATTTTTAAGGCATTTCGCGCATACATGAAATGAACACATTTTTCTCCAAAACTATAACAGATGCAAGCTTGTCCTGTTTGGTGGAGATGATATTTAATAAAATAAGTAGAAATCCACTAAAAGTTTTGTTTGGTTATCTTGCAATCCCGAGATAATCGTCTCCATGCTCCAAATCCATTTTAAAGCCATTTTTAAGGCATTTCGCGCATACATGAAATGAACACATTTTTCTCCAAAACTATAACAGATGCAAGCTTGTCCTGTTTGGTGGAGATGATATTTAATAAAATAAGTAGAAATCCACTAAAAGTTTTGTTTGGTTATCTTGCAATCCCGAGATAATCGTCTCCATGCTCCAAATCCATTTTAAAGCCATTTTTAAGGCATTTCGCGCATACATGAAATGAACACATTTTTCTCCAAAACTATAACAGATGCAAGCTTGTCCTGTTTGGTGGAGATGATATTTAATAAAATAAGTAGAAATCCACTAAAAGTTTTGTTTGGTTATCTTGCAATCCCGAGATAATCGTCTCCATGCTCCAAATCCATTTTAAAGCCATTTTTAAGGCATTTCGCGCATACATGAAATGAACACATTTTTCTCCAAAACTATAACAGATGCAAGCTTGTCCTGTTTGGTGGAGATGATATTTAATAAAATAAGTAGAAATCCACTAAAAGTTTTGTTTGGTTATCTTGCAATCCCGAGATAATCGTCTCCATGCTCCAAATCCATTTTAAAGCCATTTTTAAGGCATTTCGCGCATACATGAAATGAACACATTTTTCTCCAAAACTATAACAGATGCAAGCTTGTCCTGTTTGGTGGAGATGATATTTAATAAAATAAGTAGAAATCCACTAAAAGTTTTGTTTGGTTATATTGCAATCCCGAGATAATCGTCTCCATGCTCCAAATCCATTTTAAAGCCATTTTTAAGGCATTTCGCGCATACATGAAATGAACACATTTTTCTCCAAAACTAACTATAACAGATGCAAGCTTGTCCTGTTTGGTGGAGATGATATTTAATAAAATAAGTAGAAATCCACTAAAAGTTTTGTTTGGTTATCTTGCAATCCCGAGATAATCGTCTCCATGCTCCAAATCCATTTTAAAGCCATTTTTAAGGCATTTCGCGCATACATGAAATGAACACATTTTTCTCCAAAACTATAACAGATGCAAGCTTGTCCTGTTTGGTGGAGATGATATTTAATAAAATAAGTAGAAATCCACTAAAAGTTTTGTTTGGTTATCTTGCAATCCCGAGATAATCGTCTCCATGCTCCAAATCCATTTTAAAGCCATTTTTAAGGCATTTCGCGCATACATGAAATGAACACATTTTTCTCCAAAACTATAACAGATGCAAGCTTGTCCTGTTTGGTGGAGATGATATTTAATAAAATAAGTAGAAATCCACTAAAAGTTTTGTTTGGTTATCTTGCAATCCCGAGATAATCGTCTCCATGCTCCAAATCCATTTTAAAGCCATTTTTAAGGCATTTCGCGCATACATGAAATGAACACATTTTTCTCCAAAACTATAACAGATGCAAGCTTGTCCTGTTTGGTGGAGATGATATTTAATAAAATAAGTAGAAATCCACTAAAAGTTTTGTTTGGTTATATTGCAATCCCGAGATAATCGTCTACATGCTCCAAATCCATTTTAAAGCCATTTTTAAGGCATTTCGCGCATACATGAAATGAACACATTTTTCTCCAAAACTATAACAGATGCAAGCTTGTCCTGTTTGGTGGAGATGATATTTAATAAAATAAGTAGAAATCCACTAAAAGTTTTGTTTGGTTATCTTGCAATCCCGAGATAATCGTCTCCATGCTCCAAATCCATTTTAAAGCCATTTTTAAGGCATTTCGCGCATACATGAAATGAACACATTTTTCTCCAAAACTATAACAGATGCAAGCTTGTCCTGTTTGGTGGAGATGATATTTAATAAAATAAGTAGAAATCCACTAAAAGTTTTGTTTGGTTATCTTGCAATCCCGAGATAATCGTCTCCATGCTCCAAATCCATTTTAAAGCCATTTTTAAGGCATTTCGCGCATACATGAAATGAACACATTTTTCTCCAAAACTATAACAGATGCAAGCTTGTCCTGTTTGGTGGAGATGATATTTAATAAAATAAGTAGAAATCCACTAAAAGTTTTGTTTGGTTATCTTGCAATCCCGAGATAATCGTCTCCATGCTCCAAATCCATTTTAAAGCCATTTTTAAGGCATTTCGCGCATACATGAAATGAACACATTTTTCTCCAAAACTATAACAGATGCAAGCTTGTCCTGTTTGGTGGAGATGATATTTAATAAAATAAGTAGAAATCCACTAAAAGTTTTGTTTGGTTATCTTGCAATCCCGAGATAATCGTCTCCATGCTCCAAATCCATTTTAAAGCCATTTTTAAGGCATTTCGCGCATACATGAAATGAACACATTTTTCTCCAAAACTATAACAGATGCAAGCTTGTCCTGTTTGGTGGAGATGATATTTAATAAAATAAGTAGAAATCCACTAAAAGTTTTGTTTGGTTATCTTGCAATCCCGAGATAATCGTCTCCATGCTCCAAATCCATTTTAAAGCCATTTTTAAGGCATTTCGCGCATACATGAAATGAACACATTTTTCTCCAAAACTATAACAGATGCAAGCTTGTCCTGTTTGGTGGAGATGATATTTAATAAAATAAGTAGAAATCCACTAAAAGTTTTGTTTGGTTATCTTGCAATCCCGAGATAATCGTCTCCATGCTCCAAATCCATTTTAAAGCCATTTTTAAGGCATTTCGCGCATACATGAAATGAACACATTTTTCTCCAAAACTATAACAGATGCAAGCTTGTCCTGTTTGGTGGAGATGATATTTAATAAAATAAGTAGAAATCCACTAAAAGTTTTGTTTGGTTATCTTGCAATCCCGAGATAATCGTCTCCATGCTCCAAATCCATTTTAAAGCCATTTTTAAGGCATTTCGCGCATACATGAAATGAACACATTTTTCTCCAAAACTATAACAGATGCAAGCTTGTCCTGTTTGGTGGAGATGATATTTAATAAAATAAGTAGAAATCCACTAAAAGTTTTGTTTGGTTATCTTGCAATCCCGAGATAATCGTCTCCATGCTCCAAATCCATTTTAAAGCCATTTTTAAGGCATTTCGCGCATACATGAAATGAACACATTTTTCTCCAAAACTATAACAGATGCAAGCTTGTCCTGTTTGGTGGAGATGATATTTAATAAAATAAGTAGAAATCCACTAAAAGTTTTGTTTGGTTATCTTGCAATCCCGAGATAATCGTCTCCATGCTCCAAATCCATTTTAAAGCCATTTTTAAGGCATTTCGCGCATACATGAAATGAACACATTTTTCTCCAAAACTATAACAGATGCAAGCTTGTCCTGTTTGGTGGAGATGATATTTAATAAAATAAGTAGAAATCCACTAAAAGTTTTGTTTGGTTATCTTGCAATCCCGAGATAATCGTCTCCATGCTCCAAATCCATTTTAAAGCCATTTTTAAGGCATTTCGCGCATACATGAAATGAACACATTTTTCTCCAAAACTATAACAGATGCAAGCTTGTCCTGTTTGGTGGAGATGATATTTAATAAAATAAGTAGAAATCCACTAAAAGTTTTGTTTGGTTATCTTGCAATCCCGAGATAATCGTCTCCATGCTCCAAATCCATTTTAAAGCCATTTTTAAGGCATTTCGCGCATACATGAAATGAACACATTTTTCTCCAAAACTATAACAGATGCAAGCTTGTCCTGTTTGGTGGAGATGATATTTAATAAAATAAGTAGAAATCCACTAAAAGTTTTGTTTGGTTATCTTGCAATCCCGAGATAATCGTCTCCATGCTCCAAATCCATTTTAAAGCCATTTTTAAGGCATTTCGCGCATACATGAAATGAACACATTTTTCTCCAAAACTATAACAGATGCAAGCTTGTCCTGTTTGGTGGAGATAGATATTTAATAAAATAAGTAGAAATCCACTAAAAGTTTTGTTTGGTTATCTTGCAATCCCGAGATAATCGTCTCCATGCTCCAAATCCATTTTAAAGCCATTTTTAAGGCATTTCGCGCATACATGAAATGAACACATTTTTCTCCAAAACTATAACAGATGCAAGCTTGTCCTGTTTGGTGGAGATGATATTTAATAAAATAAGTAGAAATCCACTAAAAGTTTTGTTTGGTTATCTTGCAATCCCGAGATAATCGTCTCCATGCTCCAAATCCATTTTAAAGCCATTTTTAAGGCATTTCGCGCATACATGAAATGAACACATTTTTCTCCAAAACTATAACAGATGCAAGCTTGTCCTGTTTGGTGGAGATGATATTTAATAAAATAAGTAGAAATCCACTAAAAGTTTTGTTTGGTTATCTTGCAATCCCGAGATAATCGTCTCCATGCTCCAAATCCATTTTAAAGCCATTTTTAAGGCATTTCGCGCATACATGAAATGAACACATTTTTCTCCAAAACTATAACAGATGCAAGCTTGTCCTGTTTGGTGGAGATGATATTTAATAAAATAAGTAGAAATCCACTAAAAGTTTTGTTTGGTTATCTTGCAATCCCGAGATAATCGTCTCCATGCTCCAAATCCATTTTAAAGCCATTTTTAAGGCATTTCGCGCATACATGAAATGAACACATTTTTCTCCAAAACTATAACAGATGCAAGCTTGTCCTGTTTGGTGGAGATGATATTTAATAAAATAAGTAGAAATCCACTAAAAGTTTTGTTTGGTTATCTTGCAATCCCGAGATAATCGTCTCCATGCTCCAAATCCATTTTAAAGCCATTTTTAAGGCATTTCGCGCATACATGAAATGAACACATTTTTCTCCAAAACTATAACAGATGCAAGCTTGTCCTGTTTGGTGGAGATGATATTTAATAAAATAAGTAGAAATCCACTAAAAGTTTTGTTTGGTTATCTTGCAATCCCGAGATAATCGTCTCCATGCTCCAAATCCATTTTAAAGCCATTTTTAAGGCATTTCGCGCATACATGAAATGAACACATTTTTCTCCAAAACTATAACAGATGCAAGCTTGTCCTGTTTGGTGGAGATGATATTTAATAAAATAAGTAGAAATCCACTAAAAGTTTTGTTTGGTTATCTTGCAATCCCGAGATAATCGTCTCCATGCTCCAAATCCATTTTAAAGCCATTTTTAAGGCATTTCGCGCATACATGAAATGAACACATTTTTCTCCAAAACTATAACAGATGCAAGCTTGTCCTGTTTGGTGGAGATGATATTTAATAAAATAAGTAGAAATCCACTAAAAGTTTTGTTTGGTTATCTTGCAATCCCGAGATAATCGTCTCCATGCTCCAAATCCATTTTAAAGCCATTTTTAAGGCATTTCGCGCATACATGAAATGAACACATTTTTCTCCAAAACTATAACAGATGCAAGCTTGTCCTGTTTGGTGGAGATGATATTTAATAAAATAAGTAGAAATCCACTAAAAGTTTTGTTTGGTTATCTTGCAATCCCGAGATAATCGTCTCCATGCTCCAAATCCATTTTAAAGCCATTTTTAAGGCATTTCGCGCATACATGAAATGAACACATTTTTCTCCAAAACTATAACAGATGCAAGCTTGTCCTGTTTGGTGGAGATGATATTTAATAAAATAAGTAGAAATCCACTAAAAGTTTTGTTTGGTTATCTTGCAATCCCGAGATAATCGTCTCCATGCTCCAAATCCATTTTAAAGCCATTTTTAAGGCATTTCGCGCATACATGAAATGAACACATTTTTCTCCAAAACTATAACAGATGCAAGCTTGTCCTGTTTGGTGGAGATGATATTTAATAAAATAAGTAGAAATCCACTAAAAGTTTTGTTTGGTTATCTTGCAATCCCGAGATAATCGTCTCCATGCTCCAAATCCATTTTAAAGCCATTTTTAAGGCATTTCGCGCATACATGAAATGAACACATTTTTCTCCAAAACTATAACAGATGCAAGCTTGTCCTGTTTGGTGGAGATGATATTTAATAAAATAAGTAGAAATCCACTAAAAGTTTTGTTTGGTTATCTTGCAATCCCGAGATAATCGTCTCCATGCTCCAAATCCATTTTAAAGCCATTTTTAAGGCATTTCGCGCATACATGAAATGAACACATTTTTCTCCAAAACTATAACAGATGCAAGCTTGTCCTGTTTGGTGGAGATGATATTTAATAAAATAAGTAGAAATCCACTAAAAGTTTTGTTTGGTTATCTTGCAATCCCGAGATAATCGTCTCCATGCTCCAAATCCATTTTAAAGCCATTTTTAAGGCATTTCGCGCATACATGAAATGAACACATTTTTCTCCAAAACTATAACAGATGCAAGCTTGTCCTGTTTGGTGGAGATGATATTTAATAAAATAAGTAGAAATCCACTAAAAGTTTTGTTTGGTTATCTTGCAATCCCGAGATAATCGTCTCCATGCTCCAAATCCATTTTAAAGCCATTTTTAAGGCATTTCGCGCATACATGAAATGAACACATTTTTCTCCAAAACTATAACAGATGCAAGCTTGTCCTGTTTGGTGGAGATGATATTTAATAAAATAAGTAGAAATCCACTAAAAGTTTTGTTTGGTTATCTTGCAATCCCGAGATAATCGTCTCCATGCTCCAAATCCATTTTAAAGCCATTTTTAAGGCATTTCGCGCATACATGAAATGAACACATTTTTCTCCAAAACTATAACAGATGCAAGCTTGTCCTGTTTGGTGGAGATGATATTTAATAAAATAAGTAGAAATCCACTAAAAGTTTTGTTTGGTTATCTTGCAATCCCGAGATAATCGTCTCCATGCTCCAAATCCATTTTAAAGCCATTTTTAAGGCATTTCGCGCATACATGAAATGAACACATTTTTCTCCAAAACTATAACAGATGCAAGCTTGTCCTGTTTGGTGGAGATGATATTTAATAAAATAAGTAGAAATCCACTAAAAGTTTTGTTTGGTTATCTTGCAATCCCGAGATAATCGTCTCCATGCTCCAAATCCATTTTAAAGCCATTTTTAAGGCATTTCGCGCATACATGAAATGAACACATTTTTCTCCAAAACTATAACAGATGCAAGCTTGTCCTGTTTGGTGGAGATGATATTTAATAAAATAAGTAGAAATCCACTAAAAGTTTTGTTTGGTTATCTTGCAATCCCGAGATAATCGTCTCCATGCTCCAAATCCATTTTAAAGCCATTTTTAAGGCATTTCGCGCATACATGAAATGAACACATTTTTCTCCAAAACTATAACAGATGCAAGCTTGTCCTGTTTGGTGGAGATGATATTTAATAAAATAAGTAGAAATCCACTAAAAGTTTTGTTTGGTTATCTTGCAATCCCGAGATAATCGTCTCCATGCTCCAAATCCATTTTAAAGCCATTTTTAAGGCATTTCGCGCATACATGAAATGAACACATTTTTCTCCAAAACTATAACAGATGCAAGCTTGTCCTGTTTGGTGGAGATGATATTTAATAAAATAAGTAGAAATCCACTAAAAGTTTTGTTTGGTTATCTTGCAATCCCGAGATAATCGTCTCCATGCTCCAAATCCATTTTAAAGCCATTTTTAAGGCATTTCGCGCATACATGAAATGAACACATTTTTCTCCAAAACTATAACAGATGCAAGCTTGTCCTGTTTGGTGGAGATGATATTTAATAAAATAAGTAGAAATCCACTAAAAGTTTTGTTTGGTTATCTTGCAATCCCGAGATAATCGTCTCCATGCTCCAAATCCATTTTAAAGCCATTTTTAAGGCATTTCGCGCATACATGAAATGAACACATTTTTCTCCAAAACTATAACAGATGCAAGCTTGTCCTGTTTGGTGGAGATGATATTTAATAAAATAAGTAGAAATCCACTAAAAGTTTTGTTTGGTTATCTTGCAATCCCGAGATAATCGTCTCCATGCTCCAAATCCATTTTAAAGCCATTTTTAAGGCATTTCGCGCATACATGAAATGAACACATTTTTCTCCAAAACTATAACAGATGCAAGCTTGTCCTGTTTGGTGGAGATGATATTTAATAAAATAAGTAGAAATCCACTAAAAGTTTTGTTTGGTTATCTTGCAATCCCGAGATAATCGTCTCCATGCTCCAAATCCATTTTAAAGCCATTTTTAAGGCATTTCGCGCATACATGAAATGAACACATTTTTCTCCAAAACTATAACAGATGCAAGCTTGTCCTGTTTGGTGGAGATGATATTTAATAAAATAAGTAGAAATCCACTAAAAGTTTTGTTTGGTTATCTTGCAATCCCGAGATAATCGTCTCCATGCTCCAAATCCATTTTAAAGCCATTTTTAAGGCATTTCGCGCATACATGAAATGAACACATTTTTCTCCAAAACTATAACAGATGCAAGCTTGTCCTGTTTGGTGGAGATGATATTTAATAAAATAAGTAGAAATCCACTAAAAGTTTTGTTTGGTTATCTTGCAATCCCGAGATAATCGTCTCCATGCTCCAAATCCATTTTAAAGCCATTTTTAAGGCATTTCGCGCATACATGAAATGAACACATTTTTCTCCAAAACTATAACAGATGCAAGCTTGTCCTGTTTGGTGGAGATGATATTTAATAAAATAAGTAGAAATCCACTAAAAGTTTTGTTTGGTTATCTTGCAATCCCGAGATAATCGTCTCCATGCTCCAAATCCATTTTAAAGCCATTTTTAAGGCATTTCGCGCATACATGAAATGAACACATTTTTCTCCAAAACTATAACAGATGCAAGCTTGTCCTGTTTGGTGGAGATGATATTTAATAAAATAAGTAGAAATCCACTAAAAGTTTTGTTTGGTTATCTTGCAATCCCGAGATAATCGTCTCCATGCTCCAAATCCATTTTAAAGCCATTTTTAAGGCATTTCGCGCATACATGAAATGAACACATTTTTCTCCAAAACTATAACAGATGCAAGCTTGTCCTGTTTGGTGGAGATGATATTTAATAAAATAAGTAGAAATCCACTAAAAGTTTTGTTTGGTTATCTTGCAATCCCGAGATAATCGTCTCCATGCTCCAAATCCATTTTAAAGCCATTTTTAAGGCATTTCGCGCATACATGAAATGAACACATTTTTCTCCAAAACTATAACAGATGCAAGCTTGTCCTGTTTGGTGGAGATGATATTTAATAAAATAAGTAGAAATCCACTAAAAGTTTTGTTTGGTTATCTTGCAATCCCGAGATAATCGTCTCCATGCTCCAAATCCATTTTAAAGCCATTTTTAAGGCATTTCGCGCATACATGAAATGAACACATTTTTCTCCAAAACTATAACAGATGCAAGCTTGTCCTGTTTGGTGGAGATGATATTTAATAAAATAAGTAGAAATCCACTAAAAGTTTTGTTTGGTTATCTTGCAATCCCGAGATAATCGTCTCCATGCTCCAAATCCATTTTAAAGCCATTTTTAAGGCATTTCGCGCATACATGAAATGAACACATTTTTCTCCAAAACTATAACAGATGCAAGCTTGTCCTGTTTGGTGGAGATGATATTTAATAAAATAAGTAGAAATCCACTAAAAGTTTTGTTTGGTTATCTTGCAATCCCGAGATAATCGTCTCCATGCTCCAAATCCATTTTAAAGCCATTTTTAAGGCATTTCGCGCATACATGAAATGAACACATTTTTCTCCAAAACTATAACAGATGCAAGCTTGTCCTGTTTGGTGGAGATGATATTTAATAAAATAAGTAGAAATCCACTAAAAGTTTTGTTTGGTTATCTTGCAATCCCGAGATAATCGTCTCCATGCTCCAAATCCATTTTAAAGCCATTTTTAAGGCATTTCGCGCATACATGAAATGAACACATTTTTCTCCAAAACTATAACAGATGCAAGCTTGTCCTGTTTGGTGGAGATGATATTTAATAAAATAAGTAGAAATCCACTAAAAGTTTTGTTTGGTTATCTTGCAATCCCGAGATAATCGTCTCCATGCTCCAAATCCATTTTAAAGCCATTTTTAAGGCATTTCGCGCATACATGAAATGAACACATTTTTCTCCAAAACTATAACAGATGCAAGCTTGTCCTGTTTGGTGGAGATGATATTTAATAAAATAAGTAGAAATCCACTAAAAGTTTTGTTTGGTTATCTTGCAATCCCGAGATAATCGTCTCCATGCTCCAAATCCATTTTAAAGCCATTTTTAAGGCATTTCGCGCATACATGAAATGAACACATTTTTCTCCAAAACTATAACAGATGCAAGCTTGTCCTGTTTGGTGGAGATGATATTTAATAAAATAAGTAGAAATCCACTAAAAGTTTTGTTTGGTTATCTTGCAATCCCGAGATAATCGTCTCCATGCTCCAAATCCATTTTAAAGCCATTTTTAAGGCATTTCGCGCATACATGAAATGAACACATTTTTCTCCAAAACTATAACAGATGCAAGCTTGTCCTGTTTGGTGGAGATGATATTTAATAAAATAAGTAGAAATCCACTAAAAGTTTTGTTTGGTTATCTTGCAATCCCGAGATAATCGTCTCCATGCTCCAAATCCATTTTAAAGCCATTTTTAAGGCATTTCGCGCATACATGAAATGAACACATTTTTCTCCAAAACTATAACAGATGCAAGCTTGTCCTGTTTGGTGGAGATGATATTTAATAAAATAAGTAGAAATCCACTAAAAGTTTTGTTTGGTTATCTTGCAATCCCGAGATAATCGTCTCCATGCTCCAAATCCATTTTAAAGCCATTTTTAAGGCATTTCGCGCATACATGAAATGAACACATTTTTCTCCAAAACTATAACAGATGCAAGCTTGTCCTGTTTGGTGGAGATGATATTTAATAAAATAAGTAGAAATCCACTAAAAGTTTTGTTTGGTTATCTTGCAATCCCGAGATAATCGTCTCCATGCTCCAAATCCATTTTAAAGCCATTTTTAAGGCATTTCGCGCATACATGAAATGAACACATTTTTCTCCAAAACTATAACAGATGCAAGCTTGTCCTGTTTGGTGGAGATGATATTTAATAAAATAAGTAGAAATCCACTAAAAGTTTTGTTTGGTTATCTTGCAATCCCGAGATAATCGTCTCCATGCTCCAAATCCATTTTAAAGCCATTTTTAAGGCATTTCGCGCATACATGAAATGAACACATTTTTCTCCAAAACTATAACAGATGCAAGCTTGTCCTGTTTGGTGGAGATGATATTTAATAAAATAAGTAGAAATCCACTAAAAGTTTTGTTTGGTTATCTTGCAATCCCGAGATAATCGTCTCCATGCTCCAAATCCATTTTAAAGCCATTTTTAAGGCATTTCGCGCATACATGAAAT